>NW_010144510.1:0-22008 GCF_000699245.1 Pterocles gutturalis
TTCCAACCCTAACCATCCTGTGATTCTATGATTGTCCACCTGTGTTTATGCTATTTGAAGATACTTTTAAACAGTGAAATTTTTTCTTTTGGATTTTCTGTGGTTAATATTCTTCTTAAAGACAAAAATATCTGCACAGAGCAGAGAGGTTCAGGATCACTAAGCAAATAGAATTCAATTATGCTGATCTCTATTTAGCATGGTTCTCTCCTTTCTGCCCACCTCATCCTCTGCTGGCAGGCTGTTCAGTAAATATTTTCTCTGCAGGTCCATGAGTCATCCTCGTAGTAAGTCACAGCCAGAGGCTCATGGATAATTGGGAAGTGGGTCAGTGCACTAGTCTCTTGTCTCTGGGGATCAGGGTTAAAAATTTCACCCAGAGCATAAGTCTAGTGATCTTGTACTGTTACCATGAGCTTACACCCCTGAGCTGCCACCACTGTCAGCCTCGTGCCTTCTGTAAGGAAAATCAGTCTCTCAAAGCTGAATTTGGAGTTTGATGAGAGCCTGCCTGCCTGCACAGTGCATTCGGCTAACTGATAAGACTTATATTCTTAGACAAATTGTTTTAACTTTTAACATGGAAGACTCAATGTTTGTGTAAATAAGATATCTATAGATATATTCTCTGGAGGTCAGCTGGCACAATATGCTGCTGAAAGCAGGAGCATTACTGACATGACTAAGATAAGAGTTATGTTAGGTGCCTCGGGGACCTGTCCAGATGCTGTCTGAACATGCCAAAACAGAGCACCCACAGCCTCTCTGAGTTACCTGTTCTGCTCTTTGGCCATACTCATAATAAAAAATCTGCCCATTTCATCTAATTGGAATATGCCTCACTGCGACTTGTGTTCACTGGCTCCTGTGCTTTTTCTGTGCACCTCTGAAGAAATTAAGCCCTGCTTTCTCTACCCATGAGGTAGTTGAAGCAAGCAGCGTTTTCCTGTTCGTGCTGTAAGACCTTTTTCCTCTTCATGCTGCACTACCCATTTCAGTTCTCTTCCAGCCTTGCTTTGTTAAATACACATTAATTTGTTATTAAAGAACAAGATATACACCATTTTTACAAGCTAAATCACTAACAGCTGCTTCCTGGCATGAAAGGTAACTGTCTTTTCCCTTTCGTCTAATGAAATATTACTGCTTTTTTTTAGGACACAGTTGTATTAACATTGCTGATGTCTGGTAGGAAACTGACGGTGTCTCTGACCATTGTAGTACATTACTCTCAGTGTCTTCTTCCCTCTAGTCCCTCTAATTTATGGTGTCCTGAAGATCTCCATACGAGCAGCCATAGTCCTTAACCTCACCAAAGTGCAGACTTTTTCCTCAGTACATCGTAACATCAGCTTCCAGTGTCTTATGCATCTCTTGCAGACACAGCCTTCACAAGAATCTTTATGTGCAAGACTTTATCACATCTTTCTCTAGCAAGAGTGGTTCATTATCCTGGTGTAAACTGCTTTCTTTTCATTCAGTATGGTTTGAGGCAAATATAGATCTATCCCAACCCTTTTCTAATATTTTAGTCCAATCCCTCCACCGTATTTCTGTGTCACAGCATAAATTATCTCAGATTTAATGTTAAAAATGTGAGCGTCGGGATGGTCCGGACATACAATGTCATCGGTTTAGATATCCTCGTTCCTGTGTGACCATAAAGAGACACAACAATAACTCCTGTAACTAGGATAACTCTTTTTCCCCTTTTGAAAGTGCTATGCTTTTTTTTATGCTTCAGATGACCAAGTCTTGATTGCTCCAAGTTTGAATTAATAGTTACCCTTCCTAGAGCAACATTAAGCAAGTGATCCTTTATTAAACCTTGTTTTCAATGCAGAATTCAGCCTAAAGAAACTTAATCTTTTAGTACAATTTACCAAATAGGTAAGAAGAAAAGAAAGAAAAAAAAGAAGTTTTTTCTTTTATGTTTTCCTAAGCTGGCACTGAGTTGCACAGTTGAATAAAATTAACAGATCTGACTTCTTGTTTTGGATTGCATGCTAAAGTACTCAGTTTCCAAAGGCCTTCTGCTTTTTCCATTCAAATAAAGAAATTACATATAAATAATAACATTCATGTGATTTTATGGTGATATAAGTAATAAATTATTCTCCTGTACAGGAACTATACATTTTATTATAAAGTTTCAATGACTGTTGCATGTACGGTTCAGCTTTGAAATGGCAGAAGGAGAACTATCAGGCCACAGTTTTTCAAGCTAGAGGTTTTACAAGAGCCTTCTAGAAACATTTACCCAGATTAAGTAGTCTGTAAGTACAGGAAGAGTAAAATCTCTAGAGTTTTATTTTGCACTATCGGGATGGCATTGAAGAAGAGCTTCAGAGCTATGTGAGAAAACCAGCCAAGTACTTGCTGAATAGCGTAGGAGACAGGTGAGCTGGAAAATGGCTTTAAAAGTCTGAGATACTCACATTATAACATGCTACTGTTTGAAGTTTGAGGAACCAGGCCAAGGTGAGGTGGGGAACCAGGAAAACCAAAATAAGGTCTGTAAATACCGACACTCTCTCAAGGGCTAAATGGACGACTAAGCCTGAGCTATCTTTGCTGATGTTTTCTTCATATCCCCCCAAAACCTTGCCATTTGGAATCAAGCCCTGAATATCTGATACAGTCATCTGAATGTTGATCGTACCTTTAAAGCCCATATATTTTTTGTTTTCTTTATTACTAACATACAGAAGGATAGATTTGAAATGCGTTTCAGAATATCTAGCATACACCAAAAAACTGCCGTGAGGGCTACTCTCAGTGCTCAGCCTCTTGTTATTAAAAGAGGATTTTAAAATGTGTATTTCTCATAACCTATATATATGTTTCATAGAACATAGAACCTGGAATTGGTTGATACTGGGACACAGTGAGGTCAAAGCAAGCAGAATTATCAGATTAATTTGGAAATTTTTGTTATTGTAAGTGTGATGGTAACAATATAAAACTTCTTTTGCCAAAAAACTGTAGACCAGCAACGTCTGTGTTCTTGAACCTGGGAAGTAGCAAGGACCCAGGAGGCTTCTGAATGAGGTGTGGAAGATCACTCAGAAAAACAAAGCAACCAAAACATGGATGTGATGCGATGCAGCACACGAATGGTCATTTTAATACATCTTTCTCTAGAAGAGATTGTGAAAAGTTGAACCTTTACGCTCTTATTTGCTCCTTTTCTTTAACTGCTTTTCCCATTTCTTTCACTTTTTTAGGTTCTTTTTCTGTTTTTTTTCTGTTCAAATTTCATTGTTTATCTATTTCTCATTTCACTATTTGTCAATATTTTCAATGATTTTATTTTAAAAAGCATTAAATAGAAACCAAGAATTCCTCCATTTCTTTTAATGCAGTCTTTTAGCTAAACGGTAGCATGACAGATTAGATTCTGTGTGAGTTTGTAGAAAGCATACTCAGTAAGGACCATATTCTTCCATTATTACTCAAGGTTAGTGCAACCTTCCCTTACACATAATTTCATTCATGTCAGTGGAGATGTTAATGAAATTTTGCTCAGTTGCATAAAGATAGAGAAGTCTATCTTCTGATTCTATTTTTAAAACACTAAAAAAAATCATTAGACTCAATAAAAATCAGCATAAAGGAAAGCATGCACACACACAAAGTAAAAATGTAGAAATCACTGTTAAAAATAGACAGCTCCAAAATCTACAAATTCTCTAAGTAAAGATCATCAATTATCTTTACTTGGCAAATGAAAGGCAATAACAGTAAAATGCATATGAGCACCAACTGTGATGTGAAATTTAAGGCTCTAAAACTTCATTAAAATCAGACTGGTAATGATGTACCATATGCACTGGGCTGCGTTTGCCTGAGGATCTCCAACCTGTGGCTCATTTTTTCTGTCACACCACCTCTTTATAAGAATGACTCAGAGTGCTTTGTTGAAGTGCTTAGGGGCTGGCAAGAAGAGTAGGTGTTTCAGAAATAATCATTTTCTTCATTATACCCTGGTGGATTATAGACATTTTCTGTTTATAGGTGAATCTTAGGCTTTCATTTCTAAAGTTAACTGAAGTCATGAAACAGGGCTGTTAACAAGTATTCTGACAATTTATGCTTTCTGAATAGTAACTGGGTTTTTTTATAGCAAGTAAAAGGGATTTGGTTTTTAATAGCCTTTTACAGAAACAACTGATAATGAATTTGGATAGTACATTTCAGAGGGATTACAGACATATATTAACCAGGTAAGGTAGATGGGTAGACATCATAGGTGAAGGGCTGCATATTTCATTACCATCTCTTCAGCAATTTAGTCCCAATGTGCTTATTTTATTATTCTGGTGCTTCAGTCACTTATTTGTAGCTCAACTTTATAAATTATTCAACGTTTTCATATATAGTTTCCATTAATGTTAAAGCAAGCTATGGCTATATGTGGTAAGTAAAATAACTGATTTTGTATGAACCTTCAGCCTATTATGACTGAAGAGAAAAGAAAGCCCATGTCAAAGCAACATTAAGCTAATTTCTTCATATGTTAAGAAAGATTAAAAGCTGGTGGTACCTGAGAGATGTTAAGCTCAAATTTATTTGATATCTGGTCATACCCTAGACATTAAAAATTAAACTTATAAACCTACATGGAAGCACCTCTAAACACTGACATTTAGCAGAGGTGTCCAAGTTCTCACAAGAGACAGTCTGTTGGGGATGCTTAAACAGTCTAACTGTCTTCAGCACATCTGGCAGTCACAGACATTCAGAAATACAGGCAAAAGGAAGCAGCAGTGGTTCCTGAGTTGTCAGGTTGGTTCATTCGCTTTCAACATGAGAAACCTGATGACTAAGCTATTTACCCAGACTGCAAAACCTTGTGTTTAATTCCATTTTCTGAACAAGAAAGTGCCTTAGCCTCTTAAACAAAAGCCTGGGAAGAATGTGTACTACTGGTCTTGCAGCCCAGTAAAGAGAAAAAACCATGGCCTTAATTTAACAGCTAACACACTCACTTAGGGAAGTATAAAGCCTTATCAGACACAGGACCATCAATAAGATCACCGTTCCTTTTTCATTTATTAAACCAATTAATGAATGTGTTTTATTGCTGCAGAAATATTTTCCCATGTTTCAAGTATTTTGAATATTATAACGAGGATTTAAACATACTTTTCACAAGTTTTTTTCCAGCTTGTCTGTGGTACCATTTCAACAAATAAAATCTAACTTTTTACTGAAAAAAATAGATTTCAGATTAAGTTTGGAAACTCTTGTCATCATTTGGCTTAAAAAGGGTACCACAGGTGAATAATAACTCACTGTACAATATAATGTTATTAGTGTCTGACCTTGTACTTTGAGTTGAATAACCACAGGTAAAAACCCAAATTTTATACTACAGGATGGCAGTAAAGAATCAATGGACTACTTATTTTCCATTTATAGTTTTTCAGCCTTCTAGAGAAATCTTTACCAGAAGGGGATTATTAAAAGTTAATAAGTTTTTCATTCTGAAATATTTTAATTAAGCCTTTGAGCATCTTCATACTTTGTTATATCTTTCTGCATCACTTCACATTTTAGAGAAAATAATGAAAGGATACATAACATTCATATTTTATTAAGAATTCTATGTAAGCAATGGTGGAATGACTTTTGCATTTGACTCTACTGGCTAGCTAAAAGTGAACTGGTCAGAGAAAAAAATCAGTAATGAGTATTTATATTTCAACTACATTCACAACACTTTTAGAAAATAATGAAATTAAACAAATTCTATTCATGAAAATCAAATTTTCATCACAGTCCATGCCTGTTTTGTGATTGCTGTCATGGAGTCTAGCATTATCCAGCTGGCTAGAAATCCAGCCAACTAGAAATCTGGAGCTCAGATTGAAGGACTTCTATTCTGAGAACAATTAGGTTGGATATTGAGAGATTATACTTCTGTATTTCCTGTGTAAACACAGAATTACCCCTAATGGAGTTCAGTTAAAACAGGAAAAGAAGCTGTCCCTAAAAGCTGAAGCTATATGGTGAAGGAAAACAAACATCATACCATTCTTGATAGTTAATAATATAGTGAAAATGTAGAAGTGCACTCGTGATTGAAGTCTTGAATTTCTTTGCTTGGAATAGCCAAGACACCAGTTTAAATAATTGGCCTGGGTCCAGCTGGGATAGGGTTAATTTTCACAGAAGCTGGAAAGTGGGCATAGCCAAAGGGATATTCGATACCATGCTGACTGTCATGCCTGGGATATAAGGGGAAGCTAGCCAGGAGAGGGATGCGGGTTTTTGGTGCAGCATCTTGGTGGTGAGGTGTTTGCATTGTGTGTCATTATATATATATAATCCTATTAATACATATATTAATCCTATATAATATATATATCCTATTCTGTTATTATATTCTCTTGTTGTATTATTAAAAATCTGTCGTTACCTCAACTCATGACGTTCCACCTTTCTTTTATTCTTTTCCCCCATTTTATCAGGAGGGGGAAAGGCAGGGAGAAGGGAGAAGTCACGTGAGGTGTGGTGGCATGCGGTTGCTGCTCGGTCTTTACCTAGGACAATAGTCAATAAATGAATAACCATCATAATCTAGTTTTTGATTCTTTGATTGGAAAAATATTAAATATGGTGGAGTTCTGGTTCCACTGCCAGTTACCAGCTGAGCTCTTTTCCTGTACCAGGTCCAGAAAAAAACCACTGCCATTGTGAATGTACTATGAATTAACATTTGCATAGCCTAAATTTAAGTGTTCATGTAGTTGACTTGAGCGAGACCATCATCTTCAGTGTTACCACTTCTGTTCCCCGGATTAAATGTAAATTGATGACGCGTTCTTTTCAAGATCCAATAATATTTGTAGACTGGTTTTATATCCTCTTGAAAACAAAGAAATTGTCATCCATTTACCAGTATTCTGAAGGCTAAAAAAGTGAATATTCCTGGGTTTTTTGATGCTCCATTTTTATCTGACACTGTGGTTTTTTTTAACATGTGCACTCGTTCTATGAAATTTAGAATTTCACATGAATACGAAGTCATGAGAAATCAAAAATAGTGCTTCTCTTTTTAATCAAGATGATTTGATAGTCTTATCCAACTATAGCTTCACCTTTCCTCTGTTCAGCATTCCCAGAAAAGACTTCTGATATTTGTTCCTCCAGTTTTACTCCACAATCCTAGTAAGCATTTGGCACTGTGTTCTGTTGGAGATGGGATGTCATAATAGCTGGACCTGGAGTTTGGTTTGGAGTAATGAATATATTATTTCCAGTGCAAGTAAATGCAAATCAACAACACATAAAGCTGCACCTCTGGGAACATTAGTAAAAATCTTGTATATGACATTATTTCTAACATTAAAAAAAAGGCTTGAAAATTTTAAAAAAGAATGATAACACAATTTTTACATAAATACATTCCTTTATTTGGTCTTCTTTTTCTTAATGACTTTAAGAGGATTTCTCAGTTATAAGAAACATAATCCTTCTAAAAAAATTTATTTTCTTAATGACTTAATAACATTGTTCAGTTGCTAATAGACAGCACCATGACACAGATTTTATATGTACTAAAAACCCTGGTAATGTAAATTTTTCCTGCACACATATAATGGCTTAAATGGCAACATCTTAAATAGAAAATTACTGGAGGCAAATTTTAACAGCATCTCATGGCAGGGTTTCTGCTGCTTCTAGTATATCCATCATTTAACAAGTGCATAGGAAATATTAATTAATTCTTCAATTAATTAATTGATTAACTTTCAAACATAATATCCATTTCACAGCAGCTACACACTGTAAAAGTATTGATCCCATGGCTAAAACAATTCTGCTTAAAGCAAATAATCTTGGAATGGAATCACTGTTGGTTTTTTTTCTGACAATAATCTATGATCTCAGGAAAAAATACATTAACTCACATATCTGCTGCAACCAGATATTCCAGTTTTTGTCATGCATTTCAAACGCTGAAGAAGTTTAATGAAGGAATAGGTAATCAAAGAACATCACTTTGGGGCTGCAAAATATTCTATGAAACATTCAGTATTGTTAAAAAAAAAAAAAAGTAAGTTAACTCTTGGTGGCTATATCATTAAATACCCTGGTAGTAGTAAATTGCTAAAATTTCAATACGTAGGTGAATATGCAATTGAGATTGGGAAGGTGATCCATCTGGGTTACTATGTGGCAATATCTTTCTTGGGAGAAGCCTTGCCTAGGAAAGAACACTGGGTTTTTCAACTCATCTCGTATATCATTTTGACAATAAACACTATAGATTGGCTCAAGTTGCAAAATTCATTCCCAGATCTGGAACTGCATCTCACCAGTTTTGGAAAGCTCATATTGCTGTTTTTTTTTCCTCCTTATTATAAACAGAAGAGCAAGCTCTATGTAAAATATAGTTTGCATTAAATGACCAAAGTATGGAGCTGTTTAGTTTCTTTTTTTTTTTTTGTTCATTCTCTTCTAAAGTATAAAATCAACTACCACTATCCCCATGAACTCATGCCACTTCAGAATGTAGTATAAATCACTGATGCTTATCCATTGCCTCATGTGGCATATTATTAAGTCTTGGGGGTAGCACAAATCAGAGATTCTTTTCTCTAGGATGTGAAAGATGGATTTACATTGTGTGTCACCAATCCAGAATAAAAGAGAGTTTGACGAGCTGAGGGAAAATATATTTACCTAGTAAATATAACTTCATAGCCAGATCTTCAATGCTATCTACTTTAAAATGAGGACCCAAAGAATATCTGTCCCCAAACAATCAGATGTCAAGAGGAACCAATAGATTTGGTTTAACCTCTTGTAGATAACAGGCCATCCATTTTCACCCGGTTGTGCCTGCAGAATCTAATAACTTTTGTTGGATAAAAACTCCTCCCTCAGCCTGGTTCCTGAACTGAATGGAACACGTCATGGTACAGAGGATCCTCTGCTTCCCAATACATTTTTATTCAAGTGTTAATTATTCTCACTGTTCTCTCTCAATATTAAAATAGAAAATAAGGTTATAAAATTCTGGCTTATTTCTAGCAGGATTTTTTTTAGCTTTGCCCCTAGACACTAGTCTGTTTCTTGAACTGTGTTTTCTTTGCTACACCAAAATCCCATTAAAACCCACTGGTTTTCTTCCGCAACTGTCCTTACTCAGGATAGTCAATTTAAGTGTCATTGTTTTGGATAAAGTAAGTAGGTTGGGTTCTCTTAAGCTTATTATGGTATGGTAAGGTATCATCTCCTGTCCCTGAAATGTTCTGTGTACTTCTTTCACAGACCCTGAGATTTTAATGTCTGTTATTAAATGGAAATCCACTATGATATGTATTTGCAGTTGTTGCATGTATCAAAGGTTGAGTCATGGGTAGCTTTGGAATAGCACAAACGTGGCAAGAAATGTGACAGACATCTTCATTCAGGCAAATGTCAGCTCAGCTTTACTAGATCTTTGAATAATGTCGGCACCATACACAGCTGAACAAAAAACAGCAAAACCCAGTATTTTTCCAGGCATCCGTTGTTATTTCCACCTTCTTGCAACAGTTGTGATTGGTTTAACACAGCAAAAGGAAGGAGGCTTAGGTAAGCAATTTCTTAGGAAAACCACAAATATTATTCTTGGGGAATAAAACCTCAAAATATAAATATTTAAAACTGCCATGTTTTTGTACTTAATTTGGCATTAATATGGCACAAACCTCTCAGTTCTCTCGTTCCCTCTGAAACAAATTTGCACACACCTACTTTTTCTCCCAGGATCCACTACATACTTGGTTGGGTAATATAAGTGCACCAATTTGCTTTTGAAAAGGTTGATGCACACTGTTATTAGTAATGCCTCATCATATTGCAGGCAATCTGGAAGAGTATATGGAAGATCCCAGATTTTTGTATCAGTTTTCCCACCTTTGGTTTTGCCATGCATTTCTCCTAAAATTCACCAAAATAATCGATAGTACTTAGGCAGGTAGAAGTTTCACATAAAAAAAAAAGCAAACAAACAAACAAACAAAACTTCCTTGGATTTTATGGGTTAGATTTTTTTTCGAAAACATACAAATTAAAATAACTGTTGTAGACAAGCTTTTATTTCTTTTCCTGGTACAATCTGAATGGCACTTTCATAAACACTGTTAAAAGCTCTATTATTTATTTGTGTCTAGGGTGGCTCTAAATGGAACTAATGTTCCATTAGTTCCATAGCAATGGTAAGTTTGATTTGGCTGGTCGTGTCTATCTGGATAGATACTAGAGACAATACAGAGAGTGAGAACAACATGGAGAAATAAAATTGTTCATTCATGGTTAAATTAAGATTCATTATATACCATTCCATCCTTTGGATGAATTCACACATTGGCTTTCATTGTACAAAGTTATCTGAACATTGCACAGTAAACTAACTAAACAGCCCACATAGACACCCACAAGCAAGATTAATAATATCTCCCCTAACCTTCCTGTCTTTCCTTTCTGAGATAATTTTTAAAAATCCTAGATATTCTTCACCACTGCTTTGAGAGCCTCACAGGAAAAAATCAGTCTGAGAGAGGGTGAACAAGCAGGTGAATACTAGCTTGCTATGTTCTCAGTTGACAGGGCTCTCTAAAGACCATAGTATTTTTCCATGGGCATAAGTGTTTTGCCACTAAGTTTTACCACCTCCCTTTGCCAGCTCCAGCCTCCTGATTCTTGTGCAGTCCTTACGCTAACATATTGTGGCTCTGGGGAAACCAGCAGTGTGGTTTGTGCACCTGGAAGTTTTTCCTACAGTGCAGCATAACTCTTGTAATGCAGGTAAAGGGCCTAGAGAGGTCCTGATAACCAAACACATCAGTTTCATGTTGTATTTATAAAATTCATGCAATTAGGCAAAAAAGAAGTGGCACTGCATAGCACACGCATGTATGGGTGCTCATGTGGGCATTAATAAGTATGTCCTGATGAAGGAGACATCAGACCTCTGGACAATTACTGAACTAACTGGACTATACAAAGAGACTAGAAACCAAACTAAAAGTCAGAATGTAATTTCTGTATGACTCCTGGTTTCATCCATTTAATTTTATATGGATCTAAGTATTATTTATCTTTTAGGCAGCTCTAAGTAGTCATAAGATTTATATTTTCACCTAATTTCAATGTGCTCACCTAGGCTGATTGAATTAATTGCCTTTTTTAGAGCAAATTTTACAGATGATGCCTTAAATTAAAATCTAAGATTCAACTCCATAGCACTGCAAAAAACTGATTTAATGATTCCTCTCATCAGGGGGGAAAAGTACCAGTTTTGAAGGGGAAGTAGCAGTTTGGAGAGCTCTTAGATGTTGGAGATACTAGATCAATTGTCACCATGGCATGTCAGAGGTAATTAAGAGACAAATGAGGGTAAGAGCTGTAAACTAGAGATAAGAATGAGCCCCACTCTACAGTACAAATCTCTTAGTTGGCAAAAGTTAGTATGCCCTAAGCTACAATATCTCATACTGATCCCAGTACTTTTGTTTTCTTGGAAAGAATTCTATTGTACATTTAATGGGAAAGTGATCCTGCTCCTGAAGAGACTTCCTCAGCTGTGTACATGTGAGCATATAAATCTATAATCCCAGACCACATAGACAAGATGATGATTTAAAACCACCTATTCCTTCATATTAAAAATAATTTCTTCAGTTCAGTTAGAAAAAAACCATGCACATTCTAGGTTTATGGAAAAGGAGCTAGCTGCCCAAGGTGGCATGACAAGGGTAAACAATAATCCTGGTTTTTGATCTTTCTTTGTCATGGAAATAAAAATGCACAGCATATAGTGCAATGACTAGTGCTGATGGATTAAGGGATAGGTGGGTCCTTTGGGAAACAGTAGTTAACATCCTTTGCTCTTCTATGCATGTCCAGAAGGAAGCCCTTCCTTCGTGGATCTCCACAATCCTTTTTCTGGTCTTTCTGTTCTAATTTTACTCCTTTTGCCTTTCCATGGTAACAGCAGTCAGACTTTTGATCCTTATCCAAGGGAAGGCAAAATTAGTCCATCTGGCTAAGAAGTCTCAGGCCAGCCATGATGAAAGTCGCATGTTCTATTACAATTCAACATCAAAACACCATGCCTATTATTTTCTCATGTGCTACAATTGTATTTTCTCATCTGAGCCTAAGGAAATACTTTCTTGAAATCCCATGAAAAATGAGCAAACAAAATTGGCGAAAAAAGTGGTCATACTGTGAGTGGCCAAGAGTAATTTACTTTTATATCATTGTTTTATAACATAATTTTGTTTTATAACAGATAATAGCTTGCTGTGTTTTACTGAAGCAAGTATTCAGATAAAAAGGAGGATAGAATAGCATCTGTGCTTACACTAAGCTTGATAAAATTTGAGCATTATCAAACTTATTTCTAGAGATACACAGCTAACATCAAGCACAGATGCTGAAATAAAGAGTCAGACATTACAATATCCATGGTATTGTGCATCCATGGTGAAAAAGTGAACAGAAATGTATAGTGAAAGCACACGAGCCAATACACACACCAAATACAATTTATGGTGAAGCATTTTACCCAGGCTTCTCTAAAAGATAGAATTGGCTTATGAAGAGCATACTGATATGCACTGTGTTTTCATATTTCAGGAGTTAAGTTCCCTTTATAATATCTCATTCTCCTCTTTTTATTCAGTAATGCTGGCTAAAAGTCGCTGCAGGCGTAAGACTTAACACGCTGTTCATAATGACTGACAAGTTCCAGCTGGAACGCAGAAAAAAGTAACGAGGCACAAACATAATAAGCCTTAAGTAAAGAAATAACTTCCCTTTATCCAGATTAGAGTGGGTGAGGTGATTAGTGCTTTGGAAATGAAATGAGAAAGTTAATGTAAAATAGAATCTTATTATATTTTTATTTTGTTTTTCGTTACAAGACAGAAAAGGCAATAACCACATCCACATGAATCTGTTATTTGATCACTAGCAACTAAATGTAAATTTTGAACTTTAAAAGAAAAGGAACATACATCTCTGTCAAGGGTAACTTCCACTGAAATTAGTTCTTTCAGACTTAAGTCTGTATCTCTTCCTTAGTAAATGTAACTTCACCTTTACTTCTGTGATATTTTTTCATGAAAAGCCATTTCTTATGTTTACAGTCCTTTGCAAACAAAAGAGCTTTCAGCTCTTATAAAACTGATGACTGCTTTTATCCTCTTCATCCAGATTTTTCTGAAGGAAGTTAATAGAGGTCATCTAGATAAATTATTACCCCGCAGAACTGAGGACCTTTTGGTCAGTAAATAAAGCTGCAGAGAGAGAGATGTTATGGGGAATTCTAGCCAGATTATGGAACTGTGTTATCAGCAGACAACATGCTATGTGGCTTAGGCTTGAACCATAGTTTTGCTACAAACTTTGTGTAAAAACAATGCATAGTTTAACTACACCAGGAACTCATAATGGCACACAATTGCTGCAATATAGATAAAAATCTTACAACATGTAATTTATTTGTAGTTTTTTGTTGTATTACTTATGGTAGTAACTAGAAACCAAAACCGCATTATACTAAAACATGTAAAAAGTGATCACTAAGGAACATATTTGTATGATTCTGACCAATCTCAAAGGAAGATATGGGCATTCTACCAAGTTGAACCAAACACATTAATAGGCAGCTTTATGCAAGGTACTAACAGAGGGGACTAAGTTTTTCCGTCTTGTCTTGTGTGTTCAGTCATTAAAGAAGTCTCAATCAAGTGCTCAAAGTGTTTCGGGCACTATGAAGAATATTTCATAACATCTAGTTTCAATGAAATCACATTCATTTTGAAGGTACTGCTTATTAGAACTATGTGCTGTGTCCCAAATATATATCCTCTCTACAGCAGGTTTAGGATCATCCATCTATTATTTTATAGAGAGAGACAGACATCTCATAAGGCTGAGAAAGACAGTTCTTTCACTTGGCTTGGAAAATGCTGCATTATGATTTTGGCATTTCAACACAAGAAATATGTGAAGACACTGGTAGAATTTCAGAGGGAAACAAATATGACTAAGGGGTTTCCTCATTTCCAGTGAGGAAATACTAGAACTAAATGTGTCTAATTTGGTTAAAAGATGATACGGTGTAAGAACATCTTAATTGTGTTTAAGTTTTTGGAATTAGAAATTACAACTGGAAAGAAATAATGTCTATAGCGTTAGAAGGGGAACAAAGTAACTAAGTCTATTGTGATGTCGATAAGAAAAATTTAGGAATAAAGAAAATTTAAATAGGACAAAATTAATTTAAAAAAATTGATTCAGTTTTTAAACTATCACCCTACAGAGCAAACTCTGGTATCTGTAATTAACTAAGATTTAAAGAAAAATGTCCACAAAACTGCAAAAATTGTTGGTATTTGGAGTTTAAGTTTTTTTAAAAAAATTAAAAACAGAAAGGCAAAACAGATGTTAATATTTTTCTTTAGCTTTCTTCCAAACTAATTATCTCCTGTATTAATTTTGGAATGTAGTAAAGAGAAAGGGTATTTTTTTGTTTGAACAACCATCTTTTTAATCACCAAAACCTGCACATGCCCAAGAAACAGAGGCTGCTGAATTTGCAGTCCATTTTTGTTGCTCATCTGGCTATAAGCATAGGATGGCTTCAGTGGTGTTCTCATGCCTATGGACAACCTGAAATTAATAAAGCAATGATGAAAAAAGCCTTATGAAGGTCCAGGATTTCACATGCCACTTCACTGACAACTCTGGATCGTAAAAGGAAATAAAAAAAATATGTCATCAAGATATACAAAATTTTGTGAAACGTATACTGCAGGTGTGATACTGTTCATTCTCTATGACTTTGATATATGCAGAACATAGTTACACAGAAACATACTTGTCTGTCTTTGCAAATGCTATAATCAGATGGTCTGGATTGGAACATGGATAAAATGAAGTTGTGGTTTTTCAGAAAGAGATCTGCATATGGACAAGTACACAGATTACTTAGAAAAAGGTTTGCTATCCAAAGTAGTTCTGTTCCCTGCTTCTCCATTGAAGAAATATCTGAAGGATGAAATCCTGACTTGTGGAAGTTCTGTCTTCTGCAAGTAGTTTTAGTTGCCTGTTCAGAGCAGAGCCTTAGTTAAAGGCATATGAGAATATGCAGTGCTGCAAAATATACGCATCCCACAGAACGCATTGCAGGGTAGTAATACTTGAATATTAGGAGCAGTCTAGTTGCAGTAACACCGGTCCCTGTGAAGGTAAATTTATCCTGCAGACAAATTAACCAATACAGAAAGCATCACCATCATTGCAAGCTTCAGAGAACTGAGCAAACTAGGTGTGATTAAACTAAATCTGTGCTTGAACTAAAATTTGGAATATTCTTCATTCTTTGAGAGAGATATTTCAGAACATTTTCCTTGTCGTTTCACAGCAGGAATGACTTGGTTTTTTTTTGTTTTTTTTTGTTTGTTTTTTTTTTTTGTGAAAAGATATGAAAAGTTTCAGATCCATGATATTGATTTATTTACTTGCTTTGAAATACAGACTAACAAAATGGGGTAGAAGACATCATAAAAATGCTGACTTTCGCCCTTTCTGAAAGCATATAAAATATGTAGCTAGCAAGATACAACTTGTGTTCGAGTATTGGTATGTTTAGCAGCACTCTGAAAACATAAATATATTAATTTGAATTTCCTGTGCCTAATTATCTTATGTCCTTTTTCTTACAGTATTGATAAGCAAAAAAAATCCCTAAAAATTTTAACATGGAATGATGGATAATTTTATCATTATCATTCATTGTACTAATTATTTCATTTCTGTTTCTGTATTCCAATTTATATTTGAACTTTGTAATTTATAAGCATTACAAGCTTTCTATGAATCTGTGAAATTCTGTAAGAATACATTAGTTTCTCAAAATTCTATATACTCTAACACTGTTCAGTATTTTTTTCAACATAAATGGCATATATTTTAGAGCATCAAAAAATTATTTTTCTTAAATTTACATTCATAACAGAATACTCCATTTCTATATTTACATCTTCAAAAACCATTTAGTGGTTTCTGGGGACAGGAGAAAAACTCATGTAAGTTTCAGTTTGATTCTGGAACAGATATTTTAAATATCTTCCATTTATCTTAAATTTACATAAAACAATTATGTTGAAAAATTATATGAAAATATTTTTCTGATTAGAGCTGCCTACAATAAATATTTGAAAACCAGTGCATTTAAAGGACTGACTTTCAACAGCCCATAAATTATAAAAAGCTCCATTGGTGTTTGGAAAAAGCTACTTCTTTTTTGACTTACTAAATGGCATTTTTTCCCTCTGGGATGCTGACATTATATCAAATTAACTTCAGTTTGCCAAAAGTTCTGCAACTGATGTCCTAAAATACATCTAAAAATAATTCTACTACTGATCTCTTGTTCTATAGAAAAAATTGCAACAGCACTGAATTAAACATTACAGGCTTTATTGCATACTCGCTGTTTCTTCATATAAATACAAAACTGGACAGCTTGGGGCTAGTCTGCACGGATATGATACGAAACATTAATGTGAAGCAGTGGAAGGCATGATGATACAGTCTGTAAGTTAGGTTAATGTTATCACTTCCAACACGAGTGCTTGTACTTAGAAATAGTAATATAAGAGTACTGTATCTTAATTATTTTCCTCTGTTTATGGGGGGATGGGAGGGTGGTGGTGTACAGAGAGGTTTAACTTAATTTCCGAGAACATTCTATTCCATTTAATTTCCATGCACAGTCAAATCCTAAATTCCTTAAGAAAACCAAGCAGGTTTATTTTGTCACATTTAAAATTTTCTATTTGCAAAAGCAGCCTCCCCTGGCAGAGAAGAGATTAAAATTCTATCCATCACAGCTGGTTTATGTCTGGAATATAAATGTGTTGCTTATGTGTGTTCCTTGCAGTCCATTGAAGAGTAATGTAAAAGCTGCTATTATGTCTGGCCTGTATTATAGAGGTTCATTCACGAAGTTACAAAGACTGAGTTGGGATCGTCTATAAAATTATTTTTACAATAAATTTGCACTTACAAGTAAACAAAGAAAGTAATTGTAAATGGAACATTATTACAAAAATATTTGGGTTTTTTTCTGAATAAAGTGATTTTTCTGTTTTATGTTTCATATCTTTAAAATGCAAAGTGAAATGTAGCAGACTAAGACTTTATTGAATTTGGAAAACTCTGACAATGACCTACCAGCCTATGATTTAGAGAGAACTGTCTGGCTGGCAAATACTTTCTAATCCAGTCTTGTTTTTGTAATTAATTGAAAATAAACATGGGCAAGCATGACAACTGAAGTGGAAGTGTGAATATATGCACATAATAAGGTAGGCTAAAGTGTTTTTCTTGTAGACATAGAAGTAGTATGTATAACAAAATGAGGAATTTATTAGTTAAGTGCCTGAATGTGTTGTCTGTTGTTACCAATTTCTATGCAAATGCTTGCATAGAAGCAAGAATAAATAGGGTATTTGGGGATCAATCTTTTACTGCATTTCGTAAGTTAAGCTTACAGTTCTCTTGGACAGAAGAAATGTCAGAAACAGTGTAAAAGAAGTACAGTGAGTGGTAAAATTGCCATACCAGTAGGACTGAGAGGTGTAAATTACCCTGCTCCTCACTCCTTTCAGAGTGAGAACTCTGAAAACCAAGCGAGGTAAGTTAAATGCTGCCTCTTAATTATTCAGATACTGAAGTTTTTGAAATTTCTTTCAGTTGTGACATCCAACTGATGTGACTACACAGTCATGAAACATTTGTCCATAGAGCTTCAACTGCTGAGAGGTTGTCAACAACCAAAACTTCAACCTTTCCGTTCTAATCAACCTATGAAAAAGGTTCTCTGTGGCAGATACAAAGAAAGAATGTGGAACTGAAGACAGATCTATGTGAGAAATTTTGTATGGCACATTTTTGTTGAAGAGTGGTATAAGAATATTTGAGTGACATCTTTCAGAAAGTCTTTATGTAGTTTTTCCTATACACACAGGCATATATATTTATGCATACACACTGCTTTCGCTCTCGTACTAGCACATCCCTGTAAAGATTTACCAGCAAAGTTGTTCAGCTATAGATCTGCTTTGACTAATGCCATTAAAGCATAGAAGAGTCTAACATATTAGAACACAGAGCCGTGGTTCGAGAGTCATGAAAATCTTTAAACAAAACAATCCCACTCTGCCATTCATCAAGGTGGCTTATAAAAAATCCCAAAAGGCTGAGTTTATTGATTTCACTAGTGTCTGCATCTCTTATTAGAGAAGTACTCCTTTTTGCTTTGTTCTTTTATGTATGGTAGCCTTCTTATAGGGGATCCTTTATTTCAAATCTAAACAATAAGGAGAGGATAGGTATAGGCATCTTTGTTGATTCATGATACTAGATCTACCCCTCTCCAGGAAAAAAATGAAATGTTAATTTGCAATACAGTGAACTTATTTACTGGTGAATAAAAACAGCAACTATGCAGTGTTTCCATAGCACAGGGGATGATTAACATTTAATCTAATCTCGTTTTAAATCATTCGTGTAGATTAGTTTCTATGAGATTCATTCACCTGCCCTTATGCTAGTAATTTTAAAAATACCGTGCTGCTTGTCACTCTGATAACTAATGAATTCTCATCAGTTCTGTATTCCTTTGAGACTTATTTTGAAATGCAATCTGTTATGCAAAATATATGTTCCTCATTAAAAAAAATGCACATGAGAATATGAATTCTAAAATTCTGATGTCAGTTTTTAGAATCAGGACTTGCAAAACTTTTCCTGCCACCTATGAATATTCATCTGGCTTTCCCAGATCCCTTGTGGTCCTGCCCATCCCCCTGGACCTCTAGCCAGGTAGCCACCAATAGCTGTCTAACGCTTATTTCCTCTCTGGTGTCCTCTTTTCCCCCCATCATTTAGCCCTTGCTACATGTGTCTCCGAACATATTTTGTCTAAGATAAAAGCTATACATCTTGAAGAAGTTCCAGGTGTTACAGACCCAGGAGACAGCATCTTCAGAAGACAAGGTGTCTGTTAGTGTCCTTTTCTTTGAAAACAGGCTCATTGAGACTTTTTTATCATCCAATTGCTTATGGCCTGAAACACAAAGAATTGAACATGTTATCTAATAATTTGAAAATTCCAGAGTAGAGACACGGTAACTTATATGTCAACAGATTCAGCCATGACCAGTGGACATGAGAGGGTCCTGCGAATTTTTAAGGCTTCGCCTGTATTGGCTGTTAATTGTAAATTGGTCAAGCAGTGAAGGACTGCTTGATAAGCTGCTGGCAGAAGAGAAGAGGCAACTGAACACATCAAACTCTGGTGTGTTTTGGAAGCAACAGAAAAACTAAGTCAGAGTTTAGTGGTTAATTTTTCCCCATTACCCTTGTTAGAAACAGGTAAAACCTCATAAACCAGCAAGGTCTGTATTATAAATTGTCAGGCAGAGGTTTAGGTCAGGCATCACTAAATTTGATTCCCAGATGGCCAAAGAAAACAAAGAGAAGTTTCATCTGCAGAGTTTTAAAACCTGATTTAGTCCTAAGAGACCAAAGGATTCTTCTACTTAAAAGTGTACCAAATTTAGGGCGCTGAAGCTACTAACAGTTTATTTTCATATTATAATCCAGAAGCACAGATGCTCTAGCCAGAAAGCAGACCTACTGTTTTTCAGTAAACTATTTCTTTTAATCATTTGATTGATTCAGATTTTTGTTTTGATTAGTCATAGCCTACCCTTTTTCATTGTTTAGTTCAGTCTGTTCTTCATTCTCTGAAGTCAGACTCCTTGTGCTAATCACACAGAGGAGGGCTGCAGCTGGCCTAAAGTAATATGCATTTACTGAAGGCAGTACAGGTATACTACTTTGCATCAATTACAGGTCAGAGCCTGTGTTCAGAAGACAGTGAATATGCACTCATTCATCAAATTACCTTCAAAGTATTAACAAATGCATCTGACTGGGATGTAAGTACCATTCTGAGTGCGCAGTGTATCCGCCCCTATCCACTCTGATTTCACAGGTCTGCGTACTCTGGGTTTCACATTGGTTTAAGCTGAGACTACTGTACTAATCAGTCCTCTTCCTGCCCTTATAGCTTCATCTCTAATTATGTTATCCTAAATATTTCGTCTATGTAACCTAAGTGGTTTTTTTGACCCCTTTGTAAAGCCCATCTCAAGTAAGGAGAAAACTAGTCCAGCAAGAAGACAAGTGAGTGTCTTCCTACTAGCTCAGTGAGCTGAGCTCACTCATCAAAGGGTGAGGCGTGTTCTGGTGCTGACACAAATAAAGAAGAAAGCATTTAGGGCTGGACCATAGCAGAATCATATTCTGAGCTTATAATGCATCAATACATGTATTTTTTCTTTATTACACTATATAAAGATTAGATCAATATATCTAGAATGACATTTATAAAATATATTTCACATGATCATTCCACATTCTCAGTAACTAAATTTGTTCATCAGTTTAATGCTTTGTATTGTTTTCATGTCATCATCCTAATTTCATTGGGTATTTTACCTGTGTGATGTGCACATCCAGAGAGAAGGCATTTTTGTGAAGACAGAAATAGAGTAACAGACTACATGGGGATACCTGCTTTCTTTACGTTTATCTTACTTCATTTTTTCTGGATCGCCTGTTTCAAAAATCCTACCATCCTCAAAAGTAAGGGAAGCACCTTTCCCATAATCAGGAAAGTACTGTTGCACTATTAAGAGAGGGACTTGAGCACGTGCCCTTGATAGTAACAGTTTCTGGCATCTTTTTACAGTAGTTAGTCACTGTGCTTATGTAAGTTATTTACATTTTTTTTTCTACACTCATCTTCACACCTGCATCATGTTGTCTTTTCCTCTCATCTTTAATCAAGCCTCTTTTCCTTAAATTATCTTGCAGAATATACCCACGTATGACACAAAAATGACCCCTAGGTAAATTAAGAGTCCTGAAGTAGGCAGTATGGAAGCAATCAAGATTATTTATTATACTTTTCATGCCAAATCATGCCACATCCCAGACAATGGGGAGTTTTAACCTGCAGTCATGCCCAGATCAGGTGAGGAAGCCGTCTTTTTTTCAGCATAAAGCTTAGACGATATTAGAAATACAGAGACACAGCATGCTAAGAAACAGGGAAAACAGTCTCAGAAACTATTTTATGGCAAAAGCTTATAATGCTGCCAGCATCAATATCTGAGTGGCCTATCTGCCTTCTACACTTGCAGTAGTCAAGCCTGGGTTTGAAGAGGTTTTAACTTGCGTTGGTAAAACATTCCCTAGTGTGGTGAAAGCCTTGTGTTTGATAAATGTTGTTTTCACATAAATTTTCACAGGAGATTTACATGACACGATTTTCCTCTTTACTGTGGCCAACACCGGAACATCTCAAGACAAGAAAATGAGTGATAAACTTTTTTTTTAAGAAAAAAAACTTTGATAGATTGGAATCAATGTTTCATAAAATGCTTTTACAGACAAAAAAAATACTTTGCTTTTGAGAACTTGAGCCTCATGGGGGTTTTCTGTGGTTTTTGTTTGTTTGTTTGCTTTCTTGGGGGGGTGGTGTTTCTGTTTTTTTGTTTTTTTGTTTTTTTTTTTAAATAAAGACAACTAATTTACAGTAAATTAGGTTTAATCTTTGTATTTGTTCTACATTCAGCAGGTAAAGTAACTTGAAACATCAAAGACAAAGATGATGTACCCAAGTTCTGACCTTCTCAATGTTCTGATGGCTTAAATGGAAGAAATGTGTAAACCAAAGTCTACTGAATCCATACTCCATACGTTATAGTTTTATGGACTAGGATATATATCTTTTGTTTCTTGGCCAAGTGTCTGAAACATTATTTGAAATAAAACCTTCCTACAAATACATATTAATAAAACAAAAGGAAAATAATTTAATTCACTGGACATTGTCTTGGTGTCAGGACCACCACC
>NW_010144511.1:0-280 GCF_000699245.1 Pterocles gutturalis
CTGCATCCCGCAGCGCCGGCCGCCGCTCCCCCGCTGGCGTCAGTGGTCTCCTTTGTTTTTGGGTTAATTGCATCCTCGTAAAGACGTGATCAAGGGAATGTAACCGCTGAAACTAGCTCGTGGTTGGCATAGAATGGAGTTAACGGGTGAATAATAAAAGTCTATATTATATATATTTTAAATCTTTCCTGTTCCAAACTGACACGAGTCGCATTCGTCTGCTGAAGGCCACCTCCAGGTCACCGAACTGTGACTTTTTCTCCACGGGGGCGAACCAAGG
>NW_010144511.1:295-1733 GCF_000699245.1 Pterocles gutturalis
GGGGCGCGCGGGGCGGCGGGGGCCGCCCTGCCGGTTCCTCCCGCCTGCTGGAGGGTGTTCTGGGCTCTGTCTGCTGCTGTCAGCTGTTTTATCCCCGCTGTTTGCTTCCTGCTCCGTTAAACTCACTCCTTTCCGCAGGTGCCTGGAGAGGGAGGATGGCACCGTCGCTCCCCGCGGGCTCAGGAGCACGGCGAAATTCCTTTCTAAGGGCTATTTGTGCGAGCGATGCCTTGTCCCTTCTCCTCCCCGGCCTCGGAGCCTCTGACTCTGCTCAACAGGGCGAGCGCTGAACCCAGGAGCAGCAACGCCATGAGATCAGGGGGGACTCAGCTCCTCGCTGCGGCTGGGGCTCGCTCAGCGTACCTGCCTCTGCCTGGATTCCTGGGGCATGTGTCCCTCCGCCACCTGCTGTGACACCGGGGTTGTGGACATCGGGGGGACGATCTGTTGCCACTGCCGACCTCGGGGCTCAGCTGCTTTTCTCCGGAAGCATGGAAATACGGATACACACTTGACCACACTGCAACGTGCCATCGACATCACCCTGGTGTCACCCTGTGCTACGGGGACATCCGAGGTAAAGGAATCGTTTTATTTCACGGAAAACCTTTATCCCGTCAAGAAAATCTTGGGAAACAAGCGCTGCTGCCTCCTGCCATGATGTGACCCGTGTCCCCCAGAGCTCCAAGACGCTCCTGCCCTCCCAGCCAAAGGTTCCCAAAGCTGCGCACCACGGCCAACCCCCGTCTATGCACTCCCACGTCCCCCTGTCCCTGCGGTCCCCCGTGTCTCCCCAACCCCAAGGGGCTCTGCTTGCCCCAGCCTGGAACCTGCGGGGCCTCGGTGGGGGCCCAGGAGCCTGTGATGTCCCCCTGGCAGTGCCATCATGTCCCCCCTGGCAGTGCCATTGCGTCCCCACTGCTCAGGGTCCCGTGTCACCTATGCAAGTACTTCCGTGTCCCCTCCTGCGTCCCCTCCTGCGTCCCTGGTGTCCTGGGCTGGGGGAGGGTGGGTATGCGTGGGGGGGTGTCCCATGGGACCCTCCCCCTGCCCCCTGGCATTTTTGGGGGACAAGCCCTCCCCGGCCCCCATGGGTGCAGCACCCGTGGGTGCTTGGCAGCTCCCTGGGGCAGTGCTGCTTTTGGGGGGGCTCAGCCCTTCTGCCCCTTGGCGTCCACCCCCCCAAGGGGCCCCCGGAGGTGACAGGGACATGGGGACAGGCTCTGTTAAAATAAAACCTTTATTCGACTGGCGTGACAGCAGGGTGTGGATCTGTCACCGCCACCGTGCTGGAGCAGGGGTCGGGAACGCGGCCACCGGCCAGGCAGGGACTCAACACTGTGGGTGCTGTGTGGTGGCAGGGTCCCCTTGGGGACATCACGGTAATGTCACCGTCCCTGCAGCCCAAGGCGGGGGCCAGGATCGAGCGTGGCTGGGG
>NW_010144511.1:1828-2235 GCF_000699245.1 Pterocles gutturalis
GTCCCTGTCCCCTCGGAGTCACAGCCAGGGAGGGGAGGAGTGGGGCATGTCACCCAGCAGATGGGGTGGCACTAGGGGACATGGAGGGGTCCCCAACCTGCTGGCATCCCCAAACCAGCCCTGCTGTCACCGCAGCCAGGTGTGCAACATCCCCAGGCTGTCACCGCACAGGGACTGGGGTGTCTCTGGCACAGGAGGGTGCCCACCCCATGGAGGAGCACGTTGTCCCCAACATGGGGACACGACGTCCCTCCCAGGACCACGGGGACTTCACAGGCTCTTGCACCGAACGTGGACAAAGAGCGTGGCAGGGGACAGGGATGCCCCGTCCTTGGAGAGCAGGTGGATGTGACGATACCCTGGGGACAGAGACGGGGGGGCTGAGCAGGTGTCAGGGGACTGTCCCC
>NW_010144512.1:0-943 GCF_000699245.1 Pterocles gutturalis
AGATTAAAAAATTAAAAAGATGAAGACACGTGCAATGAAAGAAGGTTTTTATTGTATTTTGTATTGCTATAGGCTAACTTTGCAACTCTAATTCTGATGGTCTCACTAAGGTTTATAATTTTTATGGAAAGTCCATGGCCATGTTTTTTACCAAGTGGCTAGCAACCTGGGTTGTTCAGAAAGGACTATCAGCAAAGCACCCCTTCACTGAAAAGCAGTCACGACACAGAAGAGTCTGCTCAGTTATGTGCATCCAGCATCTGTATTTGCACCTGCAGACTCTAAGTCCCAGAAAATTTCAATGTATTTACCTTTAATGTGCCACAGTAAGGAAATTGAATCAGTTTTACTTTAGTCTAAATCAGTTTTACTTTTAGTCTAAATTAGCATGTAGACAAATACAGAAAGAATAAAACAAGATAAACAATTGCTCACATTTCTAGGACATGCAAACACTTTTGACAAGTTGTTATTTTTCAATGAAAACTTTTTCTTTAAAAATACTCCTGATCACCCCTCTTGCTGTGGCAAGAGATGTGGAATTTAAGTTATAAATGGGATATAAGGATGGAATTCAGGTTTGACCTGTGGTTATAATTGTGGCGTAACTGGGTACGGGCCTGTACCTGTGTGTAAATCCAATGAGTTATCTCATTGATGGCACAATGAGCAACTACTGGACAAACTGAAAAAAAGGGGGTAGACACCTTCTAGCCACTGTCTTCACAAAGCGTGTGACTAACTGCTACAGGAGCTCTCCTAGGGGCAGTTTTGGGCAGTCACAACAAATCCCCTTGGTAACTCATGTCTATGCCTTAATCAGTTTGTTTCTTTCTAATGTATTGTTTCATATTCCAGGTGAAGAAACTGCCATCACAGAGTCAGTTTGTTTCTTTCTAATGTATTGTTTCATATTCCAGGTGAAGAAACTGCCATCACAGAG
>NW_010144513.1:0-449 GCF_000699245.1 Pterocles gutturalis
GAGGTAAAAGTTTTATTTTTGGGGTGAAAAATCTGTGTTTTGGGGAGTTCATGGAGATCTGAGGGAAAAGTCTGAGTTTTGTGGAGTTTCTGAGGAGATTTGAGGTAAAAATCGTGTTTTTGAGGAGTTTGCGAAGAGATCTGAGGTAAAAGTTTTATTTTTGGGGAGAATTTTGGGGTCAGGGTTTCGAGCGGTTTGTGACGGGATTTGCGGCAAAAATCCCGTTTTTGGGGAGTTTGCGAGGAGATCTGAGGTAAAAGTTTTATTTTTGGGGAGAATTTTGGGGTCAGGGTTTCGAGCGGTTTGTGACGGGATTTGCGGCAAAAATCCCGTTTTTGGGGAGTTTGCGAGGAGATCTGAGGTAAAAGTTTTATTTTTGGGGAGAATTTTGGGGTCAGGGTTTCGAGCGGTTTGTGACGGGATTTGCGGCAAAAATCCCGTTTTTGGGG
>NW_010144514.1:0-257 GCF_000699245.1 Pterocles gutturalis
AGAGCCCCCCCATCTCTCCTGTAGCCCCCTTTCAGCACTGGAAGGTCTCCCCGGAGCCTTCTCTTCTCCAGGCTGAACACCCCCAACAGCTCCCACCAGCCCAGGTTGCTCAGAGCCCTTTCCAGCCTGGCCCTGAATGTTTCCAGCAATGGCCCATCTCCCACCTCTCTGGGCAACCTGGGCCAATGTTTCACCACTCTCACCATAAAAAAATTCCTCCTTATATCTACTCCAAATCTGACCATCCCAAAATTATC
>NW_010144515.1:0-272 GCF_000699245.1 Pterocles gutturalis
GCTGGGGACCCCCCAGTCCCCTTCACCCCGTTATTCCCCCCACTGGGGGGTCCCGCAGGCCGGCCATCCCTTCCACGTCCGCTGCGCCCGCTCTGCCTACTCCCACGCCCGGCTGAAGCAGGAGGCGCCGCTTTTCCTCCTCTTCCTCGACTGCGTGTGGCAACTGAGCCGACAGTTCCCCTTCTCCCTGGAGTTCGGGGAGCGCCTCCTCCTCATCCTCTTCGACAACGCCTACGCCTCCGCCTACGGCACCTTCCTCTGCAGCAATGAGA
>NW_010144515.1:317-5629 GCF_000699245.1 Pterocles gutturalis
AATGCTGCGGTCACCGCCGTGCGGGGCTGACCCTGCCCTTCATGCCGCCGGGGAGGGCAGAGCGAAGCCCTCGCAGTCACAGCGTGGGTCGAACATGGCCCCTGGCAGGGACTGAAACGCGTCTCGACTCTCCTGCAGGTGCCTGTGTAAGGTGAAGGAGAGCACGCACTCGCTCTGGGTCTGGCTGAACCAGCCTGAGGAGAAGCAGAAGTACCTGAACCCTCTGTACTCGCACAACGCCCTGGTCATCTGGCCCTCCGTCGAGCCGCAGAGCATCCAGCTCTGGCACGGTGAGCCGGGTCCGGCACTTGCAAAACCCAGCTTCAGCTCCAAGCAGGGCTGGGCGTGGGAAAGCTGCTCTGCTTTCCCCTCTTGCCAGGGCTACAGCACAGCTGAGGTAACACCTAGCCTCTTCTCTCCCAGGTTTATTCTTCCGATGGATCCGTTCATCCCAGTACCTGGACGAGGCCTGGGCAGAGATCCAGCGGGTGGTAGGAGGCAACAACCCTCCTGTCAAGGAGAGCGCAGGGAAGAGGCTGAGCCAGTCCCTCTCCGACCCCGCTGCTCGGACTGAGAACGAAAGATGAACAGCAGCGTGGGAAATTCAGTCCCCGCGGGCTGCCAGGCCAGGGTGACACTGCCGCTTTCCGCAGGGAGCACTGTGCAGGACACAGGCCCCACGGAGCCCTGAGGACAGCTCTGGGAGGGGGGACGGACTCCTTCTCACAGCCTCTGGGCTGCACAGACTGAGCCTGGTTCAGTAAAGTCGTCTCTCGCAGCCTGCGCCTGCTTTCTGCTCTTACCCCGGGGGCAGGAGCAGCGGGGCTCTGTCCCCAGCAGGATTTCAGCAGCGCTCGTAGCTGGACTGTCGGTGGAGCAGAAGGGCAGGAGGTCGAGGTGCCAAGCAGCATTGGCCTCCAGCAGCCCCTGCCCGGCTGGCAGACACGCTTGGCACAGCAAAAATTAACACCCGAAACCCACAACACCCTCCCCACAAAGGGCACCGCGGCTGCAGTTTGCGTGTCGCATCAGTCGCTCTGAGCAAGAGCAAGCTCAGGGAAAAATCTGCCCTTGAAACCAGTTTTGAGGAAGGAAAGAGATAGGAACCCCCCCTCCAGCCACGGCGAGAGGGCTGGAAGGAGGAGGGTTTGCAGCACAAGCGTCCTAGTGCAGGAAATAACTGTTCCATGAGGAAAGTTGGCTCAGGGTCAGTGCAGCAAATAAACAAAGCGCCAGAACTGGGCGCGTGCGTGTCATCTGGAAAACAATGCCTGGCTGCTGCACCTCCAGCCTGTTCACACTTGAGGGCTGGACCTGACCCGCAGCTGCAGGTCCTCCCCCAGAAAGAGTTAACGTGGGGTGGACAGAGGACCCGGGAGTATCGCCCTGCTGGCTGCCCAGGGGTGGGGAGCAAGGCGCTGCCAACAGAGCTGGGAAAGTAAAGCACGCAAGTTAATTTTGTTCTAGACCAAAAAAAACCCCACAGAGGTGCTTCTCCTTGTGTTTATAAAAGATTTCTATTTATTTCCTGATGACTTTTTTTCTCCCCTGATGTATAAACATGCCCAGCAGGGCAGGAAGCATCCCCCGGGGCAGGCAGGCAGCCAGCCCGACTCCCTTCCTCGCCTCCACGACCTCCTGCGAAAGCCAGTCCTGCCCTTTCGAGCCGGTTGGGTTTCCAATTCCCCACCTTCACATAGCCCCCGAGCTCGCTGCTGCTTCCCACTGCCTCCTGAGGAGCAGACCCACTTCAGGCCTTAACAACAGTTCTGCGCAGGAGCCGATGGATTGGAGGAGGAAAAGGAAGAGGAGACGTCCTCCTCTAAGCTTCAAATTCAAACTCAAAGTACTGGGGATCGAAGTAATGGATGCGAACGTAGCCATCCTCACCCCCGCTGCTGTAGCTGTACAGGAGGAAAGACAAGAGAAAGTCACTGATGCTGTCAGGAGCTCACTGCCTCGAGGTTTACACCAAACAGTGGTGAAGTCTGTTCTCACAACCCCCTCCAGAAACTAATAAAGGAGTCACAAAACAAAAATGTATCAGTGATGCAGCCAAAATGTGCAGTAGGGCGTTAACGCCCCGGCCAGCCTGCGGGGAGCAGCGGGGCTGGAACGGCAGAATGAAGGAAGGCGCCTGCTCCGTTCCCGCTGCAGAGCTCCGTGCGCCCAGCCGTATCCGAACCAAAGGGTGGGCTTGGCTTAGGCATGCTGCAAGACCCACAGAGATCCTCACCTCTTCCCGTCAGGGTGAAAAGCAACGCTATTTATCGGACCAAAGTGACCCTTCACTCTGCCAAACTCTTCTTCAAAAGCCAAGTGGAAGAACCTGGGAGGAGGAAGAAGATTTAAATCGTCACAAGAAGTCCAGAGCCTGATAGTGACACAATCAGGGTTTCCTTAAAAAAACTCTGCAAGTTTAATGACTCCTCCAACACGGCAAGGAGCAAGATGCTCTGGGAACAACACCCCTGGGCTGCCAGGAGTGCTCCAGGTGAGGACTCAGCCCTGCCAGAGGAGAAGAACCAACCTCGCCTCGAACTTCCCAATCCTGGTGGAGGTTGTGGTCACATCCATGGCCTCTTGCCCACCACCAAGCACGACCTGCAAAGGAGAGAAGCCACAATGCCTGAATGCTGTGTACACCACACGCTCAGCACCAGCCAGGGGAGGAGGGAGCTGAGCCCCGGGTAAGCCTCCTCCTAACGCAGCAGATCCCACAAACTCCTGAGCAGGCCTGACTGCAGCCCCAGAGAAGCTCCCACCTCCCAGACACACTTGTTTGAAGATCAGAGGACACAAAGCCTTGTTCTCTGCACCAGACTGCACCAAAGTTCCCCAGACCCACCCCACAGTCACATTTTTTAGGAGGACTGGCGATGCTCTGTCTCCCAGCTACCTGGGACAACGCAGGGGTCACAGCAAGACTGTTACGATGAGCGAGCTCATGCTTACGTGATCAAAAATGGGGGAGAGTGCGGCAGAGTTCACCGGTCGCTCCGTCCGGAACGTCTTCAAATGCTCAAGTGTTGTGCAATCAAATAGCTAGGAGGCAAAAGGGAGAGAGTTACTCTGCAAGAGGGCTGGCAGCCCAATTAACTCGCCCAAATCTGGTGCTAGGCCTCACCTGGGCAGGTTTTACCTCTACCATCTCTCATGGGCACCCAAATCCCCAAAACATTTCCCCAGAATCCTGAAGTACTGGCCTAAGTAACTCTCACCTCCATCATCTTCCAGAGGTGGCAAACCGAGGATGTATTTTGGCAATGTTGTTTCCAATGCCTGGCCATTATTTAACACAGTGGCACCTCCCCTTTCTCACTGAACTTCCCCACTAAGACTTTCCACTTACTCAAATGTCCAAGGACCAAACCTCTGCGACAGCCACAGCTCTGAGCAGAGGTCCTGCAAGCAAGTACCACCAGTCCACGGCATTTCCAAGGGGAAACCTCACCTTGGCCGTGTTGTCCTTGGAGGCAGTGATGAACATAGTCATGTCCCTGGAGGTCTGAATATCGTTGATTTGCTTGGTGTGTTCCTTGATGTTTGAAAGCTGCTCCCCTGACTGAAGGGCAAAGAAGGCAGTTTCAGTGTGCTGGCAAGCGAAGCTGGGCGTACACACGACTTCTCCACTAAAAACAACTCAGGAGATGTCGCTGTCAGCAGCGGGGCAGGCGTTGGTACATCAGCCTCGCTCAAGAGAGGCACATACTTTAACCACCCTTCCCCAAGGCTGCTGGTTTGAGCCAAAGAGCCCATCTTCTGTCCCAGGGTCACAGCAGGACTGCTGCGATAGCCTCCCCCAGGCCCTGCTCCCCGATGGAGGTGCCGTTCCGTATCAGACTGACCTTGGCACTGAACTGGTTCAGCTCTCCGCTCTCATGTCCTGCGATGATGAACTCTCCCAGGGGGCCCCACACAGCACTCGTGATTTTAGAATCACTGCAGGGGATTTTCATGTAAGGCTCGTTGTTCTCTGCAGGAAGGAAGGAAGGAAGGAGACAGACAGACAGACACAGTGGCACCAACTCTGGCGATCAACGCTTCCCGTTATTCCCTGGTGCAGGCACTGGCCCAGACTCCTCACCGATCTGGCTGGGGTCCCGGAGGTCAAAGAAGCTCACAAAACACTGATATCCCATCTGCTTGTCTGTGGAAAACATTATGATGTTTCCTCCAAAGTCAAAGCCACACGTCCTCACTGCCGAACTGGTCTTCACCAGAGCCAGCTGCTTCCCTGAACAGAGCAGAAACCGCCCGTCACTTCAGCAGCTCTTTCGCTGCGGGGTTAATGGAAACGAGCAGCTGAGTGCAGGGTCAGGGGGAGGATGAGAGCATCGGGTGCAGCTGACAAGCAGGTTCAGTGACCTGCAAGCACTAACCACGTGTTTTGACTGCTTGGGTGGTAAAAGTGAGTAAATTCACTCAATATTCCCTAGAAACCAGGCATGTACACAAAGCCTCCCCTCAAGCAGTCTGAGTTTGGATTCCGACCTCCTTCAGAGGGTGAACAAGCACACGTTACGCTGCCACCACGCACTCCAAGCTTAACAGACCTCACGGCAGGACAGAGCTGTGACTCAAAAGCAGCTGCGTGGGAAGAGTCTCACCTGTTTCACAGTCCCAGAGCCGACAGCTGTTATCTGCAGAGCCGGTGAGCACATGTCGTGTGTCCCCTAGGTCACCAGTTAGGGAACATCAGCACAGTCTCAGCCCCAAAAAGCTACTGTCTGAATTCCCAGAGAAGATTTATATAAAAGATTAAAAAGGTGTAGTATACAGAAGTTGGACAAGTTCCATTCCAGGACCACCAATACTCCAGTACAGACAGATGCAGAGTCCAAGTACTCCCATTACAAACCCCACAACTTTCCTCTTAAACAAAAAGGTTCAGCTCTTGCATTAGCACAATCTTTGCATGTTTTTGTCTCTGCTGCCTACACTGAAGATGGAACTTTCCCTGAACTCCCAGCAAAAGCAATGAAGCACAAAGGAGAGCACACAGGGCACACTGCACACGGTATTCCAAACAACCCAGGAAAAAAATAGAATCATAGAATCATAGAATGGTTTGGGTTGGAAGGGACCTTAAAGATCACAGAGTTCCAACCCCCTGCCATGGGCAGGGACACCCTCCACTAGACCAGGAGGGACACCTCCCACTAGTCCAGGTTGCCCAAAGCCTCATCCAGCCTGGCCTTGAACCCCTCCAGGGATGGGGCACCCACAGCTCCTCTGGGCAACCTGGGCCACTGCCTCGCCACCCTCATAATGAAAAACTTCTTCCTAATGTGTAGTCTAAATCTCCCCTC
>NW_010144516.1:0-9682 GCF_000699245.1 Pterocles gutturalis
AATCCTAGGCTCGCAGCTGGACGGTGCCCTGCCCTCCCAGGCCTCCCCCCGGCTCTGTCTGCGGAGAGCAGAGAGGCTGAAGGTATTTGTCCTTGAAAGTATCCTAGCAATAATTATAAACGTTCCTTTTCTTATCAACTTTTCTCCTGAGCATAAATCCAAAACACAGCCTCTTGCTAGCTATTTATGAAGAAGAGAGAAAAAAATTAACTCTTTGCTTAACCCAGGACAATTCCTTAACAAATACTGCAGACCATAGTAAATGATGTCTGTTGTCAAAAGGTTTCAAGGGTAAAAGTTGTCAGGTAGATAAAAGCTTGTTCAGAAGTATTCTATGGTAGTGAATGAGAAAAAAACAGAGGAAACCCTCTCCATCCTTGAAAGAATATTTACTTTAATGCATCTTAGACAAAAGCTAAACTGACTGCTAAAATGCACATAATTTTTAAGATATTAATTAATTTTATTTTATCTTCATGTTATTAAAAGTATACATTTTTCTTTCAGCAAGGCAGTTAAGAGTTTGTTGCATTAGTGTTTCCCTGTTTAATTATAGCCTTTTCAGACTACTCTTTCACTGTCCAAAAAAGAGAAGGGATTGGGGGGGAGAGGCAGTGCTTGCAGGAATGACAAGAAAACAAGTTACTTTGAGAGTTTTAGTGAAGCTGTTCATGGGTAAAGGATGATTACGGACTGATGAGTCAGCTGTTCCGCAATTACAGGTGGAGAGAGCAATAAAATCTTGCTGAGTTTGGTTATTGAAATTATATGGTTTCATAAATAGTATAATGTTGTTCTCAGCAGGTAAATGTTATATTTCAAGGAGAGCTGCTTTACAACACATAGAACTACCCAGTGGCTGAAGGTCAACAGGCCAGCTGCTAAATTATAGTATAAATCCACAGAATTACTTGATAGGAAAGTAATTGCTGAAGCTTTGTTCTTGTTGTGAAATTATAGTTTACTGAATAGACAGTATTTTCATTGTAAGTATTTTCCTAAAAATATACCAAAGGACAGAGGGAGAAGAAATTTTTGCCAACATGCACATCTCAGCACAAGGTACCACATTTTCTGATAAACTAGTCATAATGGTTGGTCACTTTTTCCTTACAGCTGGCACAGAAAAAGAGTTTTCTTTTTCCTTTCTTGCTCAAATGTTATGTTCAGAAATTTAACCTCAGCTCTATCTTTAAAATGGTGATAAGAGTATGCATCTACAGATTCCCAGATGTGACGGCATCAGGAGCACAGGCTGCTGACTGACACCTTTTTCTGAAGAGGGGATATCCGCCCTTAACAAAACACAACATTAAAAGTGATTAGAAAGGGGAGGAACCTCATAATATGTAGTGAAAACGCTGTAATATCTTCTCTCTTCTTTCCAAGTCAGGTTAAAGAGGGAGTTTCATGATGGCATGGTTAGCTGAGGATGCCTCATAACACTTGCTCAACTCAGTGAGATCTCAACTCACCTAAGATCGGGTCTGTGCTATTAATTCTTGCTTTTTTAGAAAAAATTGGGACATGCAGGGAATCTCCTCTGCAGTGTCACGCTTACTGCTTCCCCCAGCTCTCACTTTGAGCGTGCTTTGAAGGGGCTCCGTCACACAGAGGCATCCCCCCATTTCTGTAGAAACTTTCAAGAAGAATTCCTGTTCACACAGACTATCCAGAGAGCTACAAATACTAAAGCTGAATCAAAAAAAAAAAAGGGCAGTTTTCACATGCTAGTTTCATCCTTCAAGATTCTTTTGCACAGGGAAGACACTGCCTATTTTTGGTGTAACATGGAACTACAATGCCCTCCTAAGCAAGGCAAAATTTTCCTCACTTTTAGGGACGGTATCGTTTTCCAGTCTCTTTGCTGTTCTCTTTCCTGCATCTGCAGGAATGTGAGCTAGCTTGTCCCTCTTTAGCACCCAGTCACATGGTTTATAATTGCTCCTGACCCTTGTGTGGTGGGACACTGCAACTTCTCTGTTCTCTGACTGTATATTTAGAGGCAGAGGCAGTTCAGTGGCTTCACAAACAGCCCAGTGAAGCTGGAGCAGTCACTCAGAGAACTGGCTACACTACGTGGAGGATTGGCAGGCCACACTCCTGCCCAGGGAATTCAAAAGATAATTTCCTTAGCAAAGCGTTAACCAGATCTGGGGATACCCTGCCAAGCAATAGCCTCTTAGCAGCCAATCCCCAGACTACATCCCTTCCAGTCCAAAAATCAGCTAACTTTTTCTGAGGATCGGTCTGTAAGATTGCTATTATTTCAGAGTAGTCTGAAAAGTTATCCACGCCTTTTATCAACCATCATACAAGTGACCTTCGTTCTGCAAGTCCAATGACAGTTTAATGATGGTTTTTATAGAATGTTCTTTTTAAGGAATATTTTTTACCAAAGGACATATAACAGAGACTCAGGAGTATTCATCAGGTAGCAAGCTTATTTACACCCAACATGATGCTAAGTGTTATAGCCCTCAAATTACAAATGTCTTGTTCTCACAGGGGACGCAAGCAAGATCCGAAAAAAGTTCTCAACTGAACTCAGATATGGCAAAATCTAATGCAGATTATTGCCACAAAAAACTGTGCCAGTATTTAAAATTATTAAACAGAAGGGCCTGTGATAGAAAGTTGTCTTTGAATGCTTATTTCCACATGTGTAAAGCACATAGGCTTTCAAAGGAACTATTAGGAGTTGTCTAGGTGTATTTAAAATGCCATAATTCATAAATAATAATTTTTTTCAATTACCCTTCTATCTAATTATACATCAGTGCTTAATTAATATTTAGCAGTGGTGTGCTCTGTCAGTACCTAGGTCTTTATGTAAAAGCAGGAAAAATATGTCGGATTGGAGACAACCTAACCAGCATCTTACTTGCGTTCATATATCTTTCTCACCCACAATAAAATACAGACAATCTAAAATGAGAACCTAAGTTGTCTATATCACTGTGACAGCAGTGAGAAGCAGTATGTTTGAAGGCTTTGGTGGGAAAGTTAAGCTAAGCAGCAAGGTCTCACCCAGAACTCCCATTTCACAGTTTGATGTTAGATATGCAAAAGACCTTAAAATATGAGTCTAAGGTTGTAAGGAGAAGGAACACCTAAAGAGTGGCTATTGGTGTAGACTAGGGCACTACATACAGGAATAATTTCCTGTACAGCTCTGTTGGAAATTAGTATTATTTTTAAGCAGGTAAATAACCAAGAATCATTGCTTTACGTGAAGACTCATCTTGCATGGACAGCCATGCTCGGAGCCAATATTTGTCTCAGATCTCCACAGATGATCTGTAATGGCTTTTTGCTGGCCCGAAGTTGTATTACTGATTTCTTTCCTGTCTTTTAGAATTTTCCATAAGCTTATATTTTAGCATAATATCAATGTATCTGCTGGGATATGTATTTGCAGGCATTTTACATTACTATTGTAATGGCTGGATTCTTTCTGGACTTTTAAACTGAAAGGTAACTTTTTTCAGATTTGCCATAAATTCTTGAATTTGACCTCTGAGCTCTGCATGACTGCTCATAGAGTCAATCAGATGGGAAAGTTACACCACTGACTGAATCTTCCATTATGGCTATTTCAAGGTCTTAACAATCTCTATATAGATAAGCCACAGGCAAACAGCATACCACTTTGGTAGCAATGTTAGAACTGTAGTCATCTAGAAAGCTGAACTGCATTTGCAGTGATGCTTGGTACTTAGAATCTCATTTGTTTTCATTTCTCTGGAATGATCTGTCTTTGCATATATCTTTACTGATACAAAGGTGTGTATGCTTTATATTTGCTGTATTTAACATAGAAGATTCTCTCCCTTTAGTAACCGTTTTGCCTGCTACACGGGTTAAGAAAAGAATGGCAAACATTCAAAACAATTCTGTTTTCATCTGACTTGGTCTATATCACGATGTTATACCTATCCATTCATATTTAAAATTTAAAATTAACATGAACTTCTCTTCATACTAGTTCAGCTATCACACACGGTCCTGTGTGTAGTGAAGTGTGTGCCACCCCACTGAGTCTCAAACACATGCTTATAATTTGAATGGAAACAGGCCAAGAGGTTTTACAATTACTTTAGCTCTGCAAAGACAAGTCCTCTGCATTAAGGATGTAAGATGCTTTTTATCTTTTTGTCCGTATAGTAAGGCGAAAAACATTCAGCAGCAACACATGAAGGTTTAAGAACTGCACCTTTGGTCCAGTTAATGTTTTGAACTTACAGTTTTCATTTAAAAATTACATAGGTTTTTACATGAGAAAACCTAGATAATATATTTGTAATACATTTGAGACAGATCACTATTTGCTACTGTTTAAACAAAATTTAATGTGAACAAACTTCAGCTTGGCTGGCTTTCAAGCATCACTTTAAAATAACCACTGAGATAGAAACACCATCATTCATAAGAATAACAACAGCAACGTAATAGAAACTATGTGCTTGGTAGAATTTGCGATGTCATTATTCTATATAATTCCAAAGTCAGGACTTAGACCCTAAAAACAAGGACATTTGTTTAGAAATCAAGGTATTTAAAAACAGTTCTAGTCTTAAGCTCCGCACTCCATGTTTGCCTTTCAGTTACAATTTCAAGCTTTCTTTCACAAAGAAGAGGAGTAGAAACTCATTTTATTTGGAGAATAAACAGGATCCTCTTGGTCCTAGGACCTGGGGCTTCAAATAAAAAAAGACACTACAAGAATCAGGAAAGATGGCAGCCCTGTGGCATCACAAAACAGTTACATTGACTTGCTTGATCTAGAATGCGACGTGCTAACCTGGGCTTCATGCAGCCAAAGAGTTTGTTGAGCACTGATGAGCCTGGAGAAGGAACCTAGCTGTCAAGAAGAACTACAGGTACTCCCATAGCCTCATTCCAGGACTTCTGCTGCTATCGTTTGCATATGGAAAGTGTTAGAAAACCCAAATTACTAAAGCAGGCAAGAAGAACAAAAAGAGAATAACAATGGCTTTCATGAGTCCCGTAAATATACCTTGGCCGTGAATCCATTTGCAAGCACAGCACACTTGTCAATTAGGGACAAATTTTAAAATGTGTTCTTTTAACTTTTAAGTCAATATTGCATGCCTGGTTTTCATAGGAAAGCTTTTGGCCTGTGTATATCTCATGTTTTTGAGTTGAGTTGCATGTGAAAGCTGGCATGCAACCATTCCTTGTGTGATTTCAGAAGCTGTGAGGAGGGGCCTTTGAAAACTGAACCTGCTAGATACCATTCTAATACAGAGATTAAGTACTTTTTCTTTCCCTTGATCTTGCAGGGTTTTCACAAGCTTCAAATGAAAATGTGTTAACTCCTCTAAGTAATTTTCACAAGCTGTCTCTGTTAAATTACCGGCAAGACGTAAGCAGGCTCATCTGATAGCTGGAGACCCTTAAAATGTCTATTAGGAAACTATACTGATAAAAGACTTTCTTATTGATTGCAATCATTGCAATCTGTCTCAACTGGCCTGAGACAGAGAATAAAAATGTATTATGTCTCTTAAGAAAACAGGTTTCACAATTATACAGATTTTGTTAGACAAACAGGATAAAAAAGCGTGTATGGTCAGCTCCTTTTTGGAGAGGCCTGTCCAGCATGGAATCACTGTAAGAGCTAAGAGCAGCTCTCTGTATTGTATGATTCATCTGTCCCTGTAGATTGCCCTATATATCACTGCAGAGCATGTTGATTAGAAGGGATGTTACTAGGACCCAGAGGCCTAAATTGCTGTTTGATACTGCATTAACATTTCACATTTATTAACTCAACATACAAACTATTGATCTGAAAATAAAATTAGTGGTTGCTCTGGCATAGTAGTGAAGAATAGCTCTTTGTAATGGAAGAAATCTCATTCTTGATTGCATAACAGTAACCATTAAATTTCCTTATTATAAAGGTGTCTAATTAGCAAAGATTTTCATTTTTTCCCTATACCACAGGGGGCCAATCACTATTCTGAGCACATATCACTTAGGTGCATAAAAATTTGCATTGTGCTGTTGGTTTTCCTTTTGAGAGAATGCCTGGAAATGTAACAGAATATAGATATGGCACAAGTATTTTCTACATAAAATTAAAATTCAGTTCATCAGAAAGTGTGTTGCAAAGAAATGCATTTGAAGGTTCTGTTTCCTCTCTGTCTCCTTGTTCTCCACAACTCCCAGCTCTGAAAACTTTGTAGTGGATATTGTTACTGGAAAAAGAAAATGGCTTTGCTGTTTGATATAAAATTTCCCTGCAAAACAAGTAGAGGTGTTTAGTAGGCCTCTGCTCCTTTTGAACATCTTCTTGCCTCACTTAGACTACAGATCCCATTTAAGGCCATAGCTTGCATTTCAAGGATTCCTCCATCAGCAGGCATGACTCAGTTTACTTCAGTTCTCTCTCTGCCATGTAGTCTAGTCCAGTGCTGTGAAACAGAAATGAAGAATTAGAAATAGATTGGTATGCACAAGCATGATATTTGCTTTCCGAATACTTGTGCTGTGTATGTGTTTACACTGTACGTAAACTTAGCTTGTCAGGCTAATCGTTACGGCTGTCTTGTTGATTTGACACTGGGAGACCACTACCAGCATCTCACCGCCCAGTTATGCTTAGGCCAGCAGCTTCAGTAAGTGCAGCAGATGCACCGAAATGTGAGCAAACTGTTTGTTTTTTTCAGAGATCCTGCACCAAACTTAGAATTATCTCAAGTGATGTTGTCAAAGTGCGTGTGAAGCCTGGTGAGCATTCATCTGTGCATGTGCCCAATCGCTGTATGTAGAAAAGTGACAGGAAATATTCACATCCTGTGTGGGTCCTATACATTTTTTATCTGAGTGCAAATCAGTGTCCATCCTCAGAAAAGAGTTTTTGCACCACGTTGACAACACATGTAATATAACACCTGCAATTTAAAAGCATGGTACCATTTGGGGTGTTAGGACAGGGTTTTTCATTTTCTCCTAGCAATATATGCCTTTCTGTCTCTATAACTGTACCGAATTTGTATATAACAAGTGAGATTAAATTTGTAATGCTTGTATGAGGATGTGATATGGATTTTTGTCAGAAGATATGAATTTTAGCTCTGGACTCAAAGTAGCTCAACTATTTATGCCTGCTTCATGGAATGGCTGAGTGGAATGAAAAAGGATTATGGACATAAGAACAAATTCCTAATTATTTTGCAGAGAGGGAAGGGGAAAGAGAAGGGGGAAAGATACGATTTAGCCTGTACATTATTCTCTCAGTCATGGTTTGCAAAGGCTAAAATAGATGCACAAAGCCACAATCCTGCCAGTTGCTCTCTGTGACTATATTGATTTCAAATGAGAGTTCAGCACTCTTTGGAATTAGGAAAAGAAAAAAAAAAGAAACAAAAAAACCAACTGAAAGTCATCATTATTAAAAATTTATTTTCCCAACTAGAGCAGCTATTTTGATTACAACACCCAGCTACTCAGGACAGTGTTTGAAACTGGGTTTCAGCTCTTTACAGGCAGCCTCTGGATCATCTCTTGCTACTTGTGTATTTCTTACCATTTCTGGCCTCTGTTTGGAGAGTGGAGAGCTGTGTAAAGGAAAGTTTTCTCTCCATCTTTTTATGTAGCAAACCCATACCCAAAATGAAGAAAGGGTCAAACTGGTGGTTAAATATATTGTCTTTCATTCCAGGGCTGCTTATAAAAGTGCAGCTAAGACAGCTGTGGTGGAATCAGACCGTCAAGAATGCCTTCTAACACAAGGGTATACCCAACTGGTTTATATAACCTTAATTCAAGCAGCACAACTAATGATAATGATATGCTACAGTATTATTATGCCAGGAATGTATGAAATCAAGAGAGAACATTTCATTTTAAACTTTGCTGATTTTTCACATTTGCTTAGTATTTTCTCTAATGATTTCTTGCACTGTTTTTATGCCACCTCAGTTAAAATGCCATCATACATGATATTTGCACCATTAGGCACAAAGTAAGCATCAGTTATGATTAGAGGCAATGCTGTGAAGCATTAAAAAATGTAAAGAAAATGGTTTTCAAGCATACTTGCAGAGACTGTGAAGCTTGAGTGTCGTTTGCTTTCACTATACCAGCTGGGTGATGTTCTGCATTTTAACAAAGTTGTCTACCATTTCCAAACAGATCCATACAAAATTTTCACCATTCGTATTTGAGTGAGAGGTCCAGTAAAAAATACATTCACACACACACATACACAGCAGAAATCCAAAGAGCCTATCTAGAGGGAATTAAGTGAAACAAAACACAATAATTACAATTAATCATCAGTGAACATGATCATAATGACATCCTTTCCAAGGAAAAGAAACCATTTTCTGTCATAATCTGCATCTTGTCAAATAACACCTCTAATATTTGGGTTTTATTAAGACTCTTGTCTTTGTGTAGTATAACAGTGATTTTGACTTACTGCATAGATAAGGGGTGAATAATGTAATTAGATTGAATTAATAAAACTCATGCTTTTGCACTATTCACATGTCAGTATGGGAATTTTCCCAGATATTTCCTAATGCTGGAATATAATGGAGTACAGTTCCACAGGATTAAGACTCTACAATTATTCTGTTCATCCTCTGGCTTGTGAAAAAGAAAGAACAAGACTAATTTTGAGCTGTGTGAACTGTTCTTTCAGCATTTGGCTAGGTCAATTAGAGAACACTAAGTAAAACACATGGAAGAGATGCTGGAACAAGCTAAGACCATCTGAAATCAAGTTCCTTGATGTATATGTAGCCCAGACCTTTTTGTGTTCTTGTCCTGTAGAAATTACTGTAATTTTTCTTTGGGTTTGTGTTTGCTTTATTTATTTACCCAGAAAAGCTGACCTAAGGTGCAGAATCTGATTTTTCAGTGAGGTCAGTGTTTGTAATACTGTAGTAACTCGTTCTGAACCATCAGAGACATAAAGGGCATTCAGATGATTTATTGGAGTGGGTCTTCCTGCCAGCATCTGCCCTAGTGTGAATGACACGCATGATTCCATCACAGTCCATGAGCATTAACCAGGCAGAACTCAAAGAGGGAAGACAAAAATATTGCTTGTGTAAAAAACTTTAAGGTCCCATTTATCCACACTCTCTGTGCAAGAGACATTTGCCATAACTTCACATTTATTCTTTAATTTTCATGTTGACTTTTTAACAAAAAAGATTAAACATCCAGTTTAGAAGATAAAGTAACTTTCAGGTTAAAATTTCTCATTGTCCTCAAAAGCAAGGTAGTTGTGTAAGGCAGGAATTAAATCTTGAATTAAACCTGTGTAAAATAAGTACACCTGTGACAAAATCTTCTCACAGAATGGCTGAAGTTGGAAGGGACCACTGGAGCTCATCCAGTCCAGCCCCCTGCTCAAGCAGGGCTGCTTTCAGCCAGTTGCCCAGGATAATGTCCAGACAACTTTTGAATATCTCCAAGGAGGCGGATGCCACAACCCCCCTGGGCAGCCTGTGCCATTGCTCAGTCACCCTCACAGTGATAAAGTGTTTCCTGATGTTTGTCCAGAACCTCAGACTCCTTTCCTCTGTTTCTTTGCTTCCACTGAACACAAGGAAGTGTAGAGCTCATGAGAGCTCATGGGACCTGTGTCTCTCCATGCTGCTGAGAGAAGGCAGTATGAGACAGCTCTTTTTTCTTT
>NW_010144516.1:9694-11081 GCF_000699245.1 Pterocles gutturalis
CCCTAGCAGTGAGCTCAAACTTCATTCTCTTTCTAACACTTGACTTTTAATAATATAGTTGCTTCTGGATGCTACAAACCACCAACACAGTATAGACCTCAGCGAAAGTACCAGCATGATACTTGAAGCTCCCTCTACTTTGAGTTTCCTGTCTCAAAAACTAATTTAAAAAAAAAAAAAAAAAAAAAAAGAGGGATTTAAGAGGGATTTACTCTGAGAGGAAAGGGAATTTCCCTGCTATACAGCAAGGACTGAGGAAAAATATCAAGCAAAGAACAAATAGTCTGGAGTAGCTACTTACTTTCCATAAGGCAGCTCTATCATCCAAGAAAGAATCCACCACCTCCTATTCGTGTCAAAGCTCAGATGTTGGCCTCCCTTCTTTTGTGGTACTGTAACACTGGAAATGAGATTACTTTGTCATAATTTTCTAGCAGATCTTTTAATCAGTTGCTAATTGACAGTGAAATAAACCAACAAAAGTTGGAATACTTGTCCAGTATTTTTAGTCTACGTTCATAACAGCAGAATAGTGCAGACACCTTAAACTTCCAATACAGTTTGAATTAATATAAATCATCAGAACAGGCTAGATTTGGAAGAAGGCAGTTGTTATCAATGGTCACTTCAGCTAACTGTTATGATTTTAGAAGGAACGATAGCATCAGGTTAACATTTCATGTAATTCTTGTGAATGTGTGCTGTTAAATACCAAAACCTGTCATTCTGCTTCTTCTGAGAAGAGAGAAGTGTCTGAAAAAAAAGTCACTGCAAATCAGCATAATCTCTCTGGGACTGAAAACACAAATCTGTCTTCCCCTTAGCTTTTTTTATTCCGTCACGTTTCTGGTAAGAAAGGGAAGAGCTGCTATTACTTAGCCCTGTATTTCCACATCTTTATGTGTTTGCATTGCGTTGAAGCACAACTTAACCCCAAATTTCCTGGGCTTGTAATTATCTGGTTTCGGGTGATTACAGTGCAAGTGTAATGCTCTTGTATTATCAATGCATGTTTTTAAATGTCACTGAATTCTAACATTTTTTGGCTCTGAAGGTCTAGTCAGATAGGACGTGTGGAATAAGGAGAGATGGAGGCCTTTGTATACATAACATGTCAGCCTGAGGCTTTTGTTACTCATGTAATATATTCAGTTACTTGAATCCACGTATTGTTTAATGAGATTTGATACTGTGATGTACTTTTGTCCTTCAGTTTAGCATATATTGGTTTCCAACAGGAGTTAAAACGCCCTTGTTGGCTATGAGTCAGGTAGATCACTGGTGGCAAAGGAACACTGGGTTTATCTTCAGATTGCTGGAAGCATTGGCCTTTATAAAACTACTCTAGTCATTAGTGTGCTCATCTTTTAGCAGTGGTCTACTGAAG
>NW_010144516.1:11092-30754 GCF_000699245.1 Pterocles gutturalis
CACCCACAGCCTTAGCAAGGTAAAGTTGACCCAGAAACACCAAACCTGAAATGGCTGCTCTGGATTTCAGTGCCGATTAGGGATTAGGCAGTGGGGTGCTGTTTTACATGTTAATAGGCTGACAGCAGTACAAAGAGAAAGTCAGAGAGCTTGGTGTTAACCACTTGCTTTTGAAGCACAAATGTAACATCTAAGGGGGAAATATGGACAGTTGCCAGTAACATGGATTCAGCTAAGTCACACGGGGAATTTATTTTTGCAGAAACAAATTCTTACACATTATATTATTTGAAACACTGATACTTTAATTACTTGTAAATTCTTGAAATTTATTTGGTTACTCCAGGCTTATCAGAATTCATTACAAGACATTTCATTTTGGCCCAGGAAATATCTTTCCTTTTTTAAGAGAGAAGATAAAAACATACCAGCCCTCAGTATTCTAAACATGGAATTAGTGTCAGATAAGTGACGGTAAAAATCACCCCCTATCTGAGACTCTGGAATGAGATGTTCTTCAGGCTTTAAGAAGGCCACAGCATCCTGTGGCAAATTAATAGCTGTGAGTTGATTTTTTTTTCCTTTGGAAGAGCTTAGACAAAAGTTGTCATATGCAGAAGGAACAGCTGTGCCATATATCGTTCAAATCTACAAAACATTTGCGTTAAATCACAAATGAACCTCTAAGAAATAACTTCAGAAGAGCCTGAATTCATCCCTTTCAGGATATGCAATCTAATCAGTACCAAGGGAAAGGAGGAATGGATTAGAAATAGCAGGCTCTGTTTATTTTTGTCTGGGAACGATGGAATGTAAATTTATGGCTTTGTTTGAGACCTCAGAAGTTATAAATATGGTCTGTAACTCAGTATTATTGCCTCTGTACTTGCCGAATATCTTACATCACCAAAAGAGCCATTTAGAAAGAGACTGGTCAAAGCCAAAATTTAAAACCCAATTTCACCTGTGTTTTAGGGAGATGAGACATTTCACTGCAAACTTTCAGGTATGAGTCAACTGGTATTGGTCCAGTTCTGAATCATATTTTCTGGTTCTGATTTAGGTGCCTCAAATGTCCTTCAGTAAAAATGGACTATGCAAGATATCTGCTGTCTTCAGCAGAAGTTTCAGAAGTATACAGCAAAACTGAAACCCCACGTTACACTTAGAATATGCCAAGCCGCACAACCCATTTTCACGGTTGCCCTAATACAAAAGTTTGTTTAACTGAACTATTAGTAATTTGGCTGATTGATAAGTATGACTTTCTTAACACTTCGGCCTACCCGTGTCCTAAATAGTTTCCTCTTCCCTGATGTGGAGGAGAGGGAATGCACCTGTTTGTTCAGAGACCGTAATGATTTTGGTGGTGAACTCCTAAAAGAATAGGCTGCCTCAACAGTGCCACGCTGATGTGGCCAGAGGATGGGGCTGGAGCTTGGCATCACTGCCTGTCTGCACAGCTACCTGTAGAGCAACAGCTCTGTTCTTGAGCCTGTACTAGAACAGATCTCCCCAGTCAAAAGACAGCTTTCCCTTTTTCACCTCCCTGCACTTTTTTGTCCTTTTTGTCCATTACTTGCCATCATGCTCGCTCTCTCTTGTTGCCTGTCCGTGTTTCTTTGCCCCTCAGACAGTTCTTTCCATTGTTTTTTTTTTCTACACTGTTTGCTGCCACCACCTTTCTAGCTCTGTTCCTAATCTGACCCAAACCCTATGGTCTTTTCCCAAGGTCTCACAGGAAACCCTGACCATTTTACCTCACTGTCATACGGTCTCCTCTGGCAGTACACTCCCCCACCTCAGAAGGTGGGGGGAGATAGCATCCTCTTCTCACCCTCTTGTCCTTTGTGTGCTCCCTGCCGTTGTTCTCTGAGGGAGCAAGCAAGAGACTAGTGCACGCTACCAACAGGGAAACAAGTAAAAGGAGAATTTTGCTTGCCTTGTTTATGAGTGCACTTTTCATCTGAGTGGGGATAAACATCTTAACCAGATTTGGCTCCAGACAACAGGAAAGCAGGTAGGACAGCAAATAGCAGAGGGCAATGCAACAGTCCCACTGCCTGCAATGAACAGCAGAGCCCAGGCTGGCTGCTGCCCCACGGGACAAGGAGTGAGACTGAAACTACCGGGAAACTCACAGAACCTCTGCCCCAAGAGCTGAAATCTTTGCCCAGATGCCCTCTCAGCCCTTGATCAGGCTCTGCCTTCTTCTCCCTTTTCTCTACCAGCAGAGGCTGAGCCCTGGCCCTGTGGTTTCAGATCAGCTCCATCCCTGCCTGACAAGCTGCCTCTACCCATGCACAGACCATGTGAAAGGACAGTATCCCCAAGTACAAATGGACAGAAGAGAAGATTGCTCTCAAAAAGACTTCTGTGCATGGAGCGTAATGATTTGTGTTTTGGTTTGGGAAAATGAATGCACTCTAACAGTCATATGGAGGATCGGGAGAAAGAACAAATTTTAAATGGCAACGTTTTGTAACTAGGACCAAGATCACCTATCAAAGAGATCATGCTAAAATGACTAATTATTTCTGACGTCATGACTCCTTCCAGTAGCAGTTCTCCTCTTCCCACGCAGCTTACTAGTGGAAAGCGTATTATTTTTGTATGTCTCATGCAAAAAAGTAGCTTTTATTTTGATTACAGTAAATTAGCCAAGGCTAAAATCAGGCTTAAAATGGAAATTGTCCCAGAAATTGGATTAGACATACATTTTACTGACAAACTCTTGAATGCTCCTTTTATATTTTTTTTTAAATTCTCCAAGGATAACCTTCAGTCCAAGAGTGGCTGGAACAAGTGATGGGAAAAGCTTGATCAGATGTTGCTGGCCCACTGATCTCCATGAAACATGAGTCGTCTTTATCACTACAGAGACCATTCTGGGGAGACTAACGATTTGACATGGATGCCATTCATCTATGTGGATGGAGCCAGCGCCCGGCCAATGGACCATATGAATTCCACATAATCCCTCTTCTGTCGGTTTCAGGGGTATATAGGCTTTAACCAGACCATAGAGAGCCAAGAATTTTACCCACGGGAAGTAAAATAAAAACAATTCAAGACCAACTGTGAGGAAAATGTCACTGATAAAGGATTGCTGGAGCACATTTGGAGATTGCCCCAAATTCACTGAGCACTGGGGAGTTGAAATGTCAGTACAGGGAAGATCTGGACCACTTAACAAATGTTGGGTCTGAGCCTTCAAACAATTACTTGTGTGTGTTTGTCACCAGAAGTAATTACATGAAACTCATGTCTTAATTTGCAAAAGTGTTCAAACTGTTTTTTCAGTCACCAAAGACAAGTATGTTCCCAGCACCATCCAAGGGCAGCAGACAATGTATAGACAGTCTGGGTAGGTGTTTTTTAGTTTGTTTTGTTTGAAAGGTATTTTAAAATGTGATGCTTCCGCAACAGTAGAGGAAATAATAGGAGAGAAGGCAGAGTGTAGGAGAGGGTTCATATTCAGAGAAATCTTTCATATAAATTTGCTGCTAATTGCTTCCTTCTTAAGACTCCAAATGATGCCATCGATCATCTGCAAGTGCTGAGGACAGCACAAGGATGGTTAAATGTATCAGTAAAGAAATATTCTTAATGAGACAGAAAGCAGGGTACATCTTGACCAGCAAATTTCACTACTTTGTATTTTAAACGAATAGAGACCTTATCATTAGTTTTATTTATTTTTTACCTCAAAGTTTGAAGGGAGAGTGAAAATCAGGTAATCATAGGGAGCTGTGAGATGCTGTCATTCATACGTTTCAGTAGTCCTTAATATAACAATTAAAATCCCAAACAGAAAAAGGATGATCTAGTTCTTCTTGCTGCTTCACAATATCATGCTGTGGAAGTTTAGTGAGATCATCACACATCCACAATTTTTTAAAGTGTTCATAACAACAAAGACAGATTTACTCCAAAAGTGTTCATGCAAATGTTTCAATTCATGTTTTGTCAAGCTGCTTTAAACAGCCAACCCTTGTTGTAAGGATATGCTAATATGTAATTAAACTGCACTCACGTCATGCCATATGGTACATTTGAAACATAAAACACTTCTATTATTTGGGGAGGGTCATTTGAAAAGGAAAGCAAAAGAAAAAAGAGAACCCAAGGGAAAAGACAGTTTATCTGTCCTCCCACACTTCATAAGCCAGCTTTAGCATTAGGCACTGTTATTTTGGATGAGATTTGACAGTTTTGGGGTTAATGGATCTTAATCTTTTATTAAAGAGAAAAGCATGTACTGATATGCAACAAAGACCATTGCATTTTTTTCCTTTAAATTAGGCATAGTTAAGTTTTTAGGGAAAATATTTATCTTTTCTATGAAGCCATGACCATGTAAACATGTACACATGGGGGAAGTAAGCTCTGGAGCCAGAGGGAGTTTTGCTGTTGGTTTCTGTGGGAGCAGACCCTGGTTCTCTGACATTTTCCAGTCTGATGTTAACATGCAAGTCAAGATGGGTGAGAGGGAGAGATAAAGAGAGAAATGCTGGCGGTTAGGTGTTTAATTACGTAGCAGCATGTGGACAATGTTTAAGCAGGAGTGCAGACGCCGGCAAAAATTATTATTCTCTTGTTTTAATTATACTTGATCATTTGATTGTGTGTTCATTATTGGAAATGACCTGGTATTTCATTTGGGAACTTCAGAGTAGCAGGAAGGTGAGGAGGTACTGTAGTCTAAGGCGTTAGCTTCTTACTAGTAGATGTTTGTATTTTAATGTGCTTGACAGGTCACAAGTGAAATGAGTGATGGGCTCAACCTAACCTTTGCCAGATGATCACCTACGTTTAAAAACCCTGCATAATTTATTAAAATCATTCAAATACATTTCTCAGTAGAGCATTCATTGTCTACTTTTCTTTTTAATAACAGTCCATGTTGCTACCATCTGATGGCTATTCAGAGATGTACAAGAAATTAGCCAGCTCAGTTCCCAGAACCAAAGGTCCGAGTCCTCAGAGGTATTTTCGTGTCTAAAATAAAAATAAATCCTCCTTAGCACCCCTCAGGATTTGGATACTGGCATTGCCAAGATCCAACCTACATTGAATTTGGTACATACCAGCAAACAGGCAAAAAACTCAACAGTGTTCTGCTCAGTGATGTGGTGAAAAACAAGCACCTCCTGAAGTGAACACTTCAAGGTGAAACTGTGACAAGAAGCCTGAGATGCTATATAGAGAATTTTAGATTTCAGAGTTGGTGAGCAGTAGCTTTTCAATGCAGGGTTATTGCACTCAGAAATATGTTTCTGGCCTCATGGGAAGAAACACACTGTGTTAAATTCTGCTGCAGCATGAAAGGTTTGAAAGGTTTCTTTCACATGATGCAATCTCTCAGGAAATCTAACCTGACAAACAAAATTAAAATACCCTCTCGTCTCCTCCATCAACAAGAAAATAACCACCTTTTTAACCAACTGAGAGTGTCATATGTTTTACCTCAGCTTTGCAAAGTACTTGCTTATCTTGAAGCATATATCAAAACCCATTCCCGTTCTGCAAGGCAAGAAAATAGGGTGTGCAGCTTAAAACACTTAAAGCCGTCATGTCACTTGATAGACCAGTGCTAGTGAGAACCATGTGAAAGTGTTGTTGGCATGAGGCTGCCTTGGGACATTTTGGCATGTGGGAGCTGCCACAGGCCCGCAAGAACCGAAGGGCAGAGGGAGGTCTGGCTGTTGTTTGCCCATGGCTAGCTCTAGTTTCCATGTGTGCCCACGTTAAACCCTTGACCCCACTGAAAACAAAAGTATTTTCATTTACTCGAATGGGACCAGGCCATCCCCCATAGCCTTTAAGGATAACAGTCATCTTATCTGATGGCCACTTGTGGAAACTCATCCAGAAATCCCTGTGTTAAGCTCAGAACTTCTGTCTGAACTAGGCTATATATACCTTCGGAACGTATCCAATGTTGATTTAAAGGTTTAAAATAAAGAAGAATTCATTGGGTATCTATTACAGTTATTCCAAAGGCTAATTACTCTCACACTTAAAAGGCTGAATCTTACTTGCCATCTTAATTTCTATATATTCAGCTTCTAGATGTTGAATAACACTGTGTCTGATAGTCTGAAGAACTCACTTCTGTTAAAACACCTCTACCCATTTATAGATCACAATCAAAACAGCTCTTAATACTTTCTTTAATAAACTGAGGAGACTTAAGCTTACACAACTTTCAACAAGAGAAAGAGTTCATTGGCCCACCGTCACAGAAAAATATTTTTAAATGGAACAAAACTGACCAGTGAATTTGGATCAGATCTGAACACAACCATGCCAAAATGTTTTTATTTTAACATGTACATTAATACAATGGCATTATGTATTTAAATAGGAAACACTGCCTTGCCCTGGTAATAAGATGGCATAGAACTTTCCATTGATTAAAGAATTATAGCACTGTTTTCAAAATGTAATAAAATAACAATAGACAAATATTCTAGGACAGCTGTCCAGGGAAGATAGAATTTGCAGACTGCTGGTCCAGAGAAATAAATGATCCCTTAAAATAAAGGGCTTGAATGAGAAGAGAGAATGAGGAGACTGGCAGGAGGAAGATGAAGCTGTTGCCTGCACTGCCAAATGTGTTAGAATGCTTGTGTTCCCAAAATGAGAAAGACAATGAAGTCTTGGTAAGGTCCTTCTCTGCTAATGGGAACTGGAATAGGAGAAGTCAAGAAAAGAGTGAGAGGTTAAACATGACTAAAGATGCAGATGAGGGCTCTGCAAACAAGAATGAGGAGTTTGAAGTGGACTTGGGGAACAAAAGGAAGAAAAAGGACAACAGAAAGAAGGAAGGAAGGAAGGAAGGAAGGAAGGAAGGAAGGAAGGAAGGATCTGAACAGATTACCAGAAGAAGATAACAGCTTTCACTGCAATATTTTAAAAAGAACAGGAAAAAGCAAAAAGGAAAGGCTAGTAAGGCTGAATATAAAATAAACTAGGACAAGAGGGTGAAAAACAGGTAGCTTTAGAAATTACTGGTAAGAAAGGAAGATTTTAGAATAAGCAATAGTTTAAAGACATGGAGTGGCCATAAAAGAGAGGTGAGCTTGGAGAGAGGGAACTTCTAGAGTCAGAGGTTATCCACACAGACAGTTATAGCTGAAGGTTCAGGAATTATACTGTCCCTGAGCATGCTTACATCCTCAGTGAAAGGGAAATGGGAAAATAAGAACTGATCAAAGGAGATAATGAAAGGGCAATAATGCAGGAAAGATGGGTGCTGTTGAAGTTAGTAAGTTGAAAGAAAAAGGGTGGCAAGAGCCAAATCAAGAAGCCTAAGAAATGCCCATTGTATGGAGAACAAAGGTCTTGGATAAAATGGCTTACTTGCAGAAAAGTGGATTACAGTGTGGGTTGGAGGGGATTGAGAGGACAGAAAAAATGTCCTTGGGACCCTAAGGCTAACAATATTTTTGTTGAATTTACTGTTGCCAGCATTTTAGCCAGAAAAACTTTTGCACAGATAAAGGAAGTTTAGTTATCCCATTTCTCTACCACGCTCTACTGTTTCGCTGTCAAAAACGGAAGTCTATTATGAAAGAGGATCTGAACGAAAGGACATAGTTACGTGATTTCTCATTCTGCTGAGATTTCTGGAAAGACCAGACTCTGTGGAGGTAAGGGTAATAACACTTTTCTTTCAGGGTGGTAAAAGGCTTTGAAAGCTTCTAAAAACTGAAATTAAAAACTATAATCAGAAGAAAATTAATCTATTCAGTGATGAGCTCGTTTAATTTTCTTATGGATTATGTTACTGATCAACCCCCTCTGAAACTGTAGTGTGACCTACTAATATGGAATAAATTAATAACAGGATATTCTTGGTGTTCTCTATAAAGGCATGATATTTACAAATTATTTGACAGATCTATATACAAGATACTTATTCAATATGAATAATACAAATGTTTTTATCTGGACATAACTTGAAGTAATAAACCTTAGAGATTTGTCAGGAGGGCGAGAAGCGTGTGAGTTCCTGGATCCTTTTTAGCAGATTCCCAGCCCATTGTCCTGATTTACTGTTAAAAAAAGCACCAGGCACTTATCAAGCATGGCAAAAGAGAAGTTGCTTCTTTGCTATAAGTGCTAAAATAGATCTTCTCCCTGCCTTTTTAACTGTGAAGTGCTATTAATTCACAACAATCTTACGTGCATGATACAGTAGTTTTCATTTAGTGTTATCCAAAACACATTTGGAAGAAGTGAATTAAGCCATCTTGAAAAAAAGTCTGATTGAAAAGTGACAGAAGCACAACAGATTTTGAAATTTATTGCTCTACAAATAGCTTTCTGATTTTAAGGATATATTTCTAGTGTAGTATTGTTTGGAGAGTTAGGCCACAGTCTGGGATTTGGATAAACTTTGTATAAATAGTGTGCTTTTGTTTTGTTCTTCCTTTGCATCTCCATATTTCATTTTGATTTCAGCTTCATACTGAAATGCAGGTAAATGGGAACATGTCGGACTTTGCAGTCCGTGGAAGGCTAAAGCTGTATCTTGCTAAACACTGATGATGAAACATTGCCATTGGCCTCTCTCAATAAGCTGTGTGTTCTCTAGACTTCAAAGAAAGAAGCAATTTCAGTTCTAGAGGTTCCTTATGTTTTTATTGAAGGGGTAGGGGTCAGTTCCTAGTTACTTAAGCACATCTGAAAGATGTAAACACTAAATCTATTCTTAAACACTATCAAATTAATTTTTAAGCTTTTTTTTTAAAGTAATTTGTGTGTACTGTGAAGTCAAATTTTGTGTATCTGTCTAGGTGCTTTTATTGTAGCTTGTAATGACTCACCACAAATTATTCTTCTGAGTAGCCTGTGTGGGCTTGAGAGCTGTAGATCATCCTAGAAGTCCCAGCCAGTGCAGGAACGTCTTCTGCAAAGGGTTAATAAATGCTTTGTCTGGTCTAGTTTTCAGTTGATTGGGCAATGACAGTCTTACTGCTTCCCCTGGGAGATCTTTTCATGTAACATCAATTCCACAGTAAGTCATTTCTGTTTCTCATTCTGTTGCCCTATAAAACTTTCTGGGGGGCACAGGAAAAATAATCAAAATGAATGAGTAAGGCCTGCATCACATTTAATTAAAAATATTTTTGCCCTTGGAATGAAAAGGTATGGTGATAACTGAAGTCACTCGGGAGTCCTGCCTAAAAAGTGTTGGCATCATATCACCTTATTTCAGTACAGATACAAAATTGAACAAAATGTGCAATTATGTCTTAAACAAAAATGTGGTGCTAGACTTCAAATGCATGTAGCTGAAGCAACATATGAACACATGGCATCTCTGCTAAGTAATTTGCTCTTAATTGTCAGCACATTTAGTACTGGCATTTTTAGATACATTTTTGGTTCATTCTCTAACAAATGACTCTACACTAATTGTTTCTCCCAGCAATTTATTGCACAGCTGGGAGACCAAGTTGCAGAATTACATACACACTATCTTGTATTGAATTCATTTCTTGAAAATGTTTAAAATTCCATGAGGTAGTCAAGAATTATTTTAATTGCAGTGTCTACAATGAAAGTATGGAATTAATTAAATGTCTTGTGGGGCAGGTGAAGTACGGCTTTCAGAACCTATTGCTTAGGAATGTTTCAACAACTGTAATAGTATAAATCAAGATATATTTTAGTAATGGGGATAACGGTGACATTTCAGAGAATCTCTTAAAAGCGTATTTTTATTTAAAAGGTGAACATCTGCTAAGGTGGCAAACTCATCTGTATGCTAAAGAATTATCTTTCTGAGGATCTTTCCATTATGAAATAACTGTCATGATTCTCTTGTACAAATCTGTTAGGTCTCACAAATCTTTCTCTCATGTCTCTCCTAAGGGACACTTATCTTCTCTGATGAGAGATAAATGTTCATAATTCAAAACAAAAAAAAAAATGTTAAGCAGACCAAAGTCTAAAGGCTTACTAAGGAATATTAGCTGGAACAGTATAAATGGAGATGGAATTTTAGAAAATGGAATGCCTACTCTATGTTGGGTTATCTTTCAAGAAGCGCTGATGTCACATTATAAGTTGGGAACAAATTGCTAAAAAGTCTTTCTCTCTTAGCTCATGAATCACACTGCTTTGATGTGTCAAATCACATCAACTGTGATCAGTCAAATTAACTGACATCATGAAGTGTTTAGTGAATTTTTCTTTTCCGTAGAGAATGATTTCAGAGCTCTCCAACTTTACACTGGAAGCAACATCTTGAGACATCCAGAAAAAAGTGGTTGTATGAAGTTGGAATATACTTAAGACTGAAGTGAGTAAATTCCTGCCAAATTCTTCAGGGCTTTTTTTAAGATGTATTTTAACAACCTGTTGTCACTGTAAAATTATTTTTGTAATTTAAAGTACTCCATGCTTTTAGTAGTCTGTGAAATGTAAATGCTATGCATTACTGCATTAGCATCATCTGTATACCTCTGAACGCAGTGAGCCCTTTGAAGCACTGGCCTCATTTCAAAAACGTATCTTGCAAACTGTAATTTTTCTGTAAGTGTTAAGGTAAGCACAAGGACTTGGCTATAACAGGATGAATTCACCTAGTCAAGTTTGATCTTGGCAGATAAGAAGACCTGGACCTGTGAAACACTTGGTCTGAAAACCCCAGCTACCGCTACCACAACCCAAGGTTTGTTGTCAGACCCACAGCAAACACAATGTCACAGAAGCTAAAGTTGGAGTTGGAAAGTTCCATGTGGCTTCACGGCAATGACTGAGAGGATGGGCAGTGAAAAGAAGGTGGATCAGGGACTTGCCCATCACTGAAGGAACTCTGATTGTAGGCAACGTCGTAAAACAGATCTGCAAGATGATGAAGTCCTAATCATACACAGCCCCATAAAAAGAGAAATTAGTTTGTTGGGGGGTTGTGGTTTGTTTGGGTTTTTTTCAGGAAATTCCGTATGCGCACATGCACTTAAATTCTATGTGCAGTTTCCAAAATGGTGCATGCATGCAAGAAGTGGATAGGCAAAAAACATAGCAAATAATTATTTGCATGTGCAATCGCCGATTGTATGCACATTCAGAGTAAAAATGTGTGCAAATTCTGCTTTTTTTTTTAAATTTTATGTGATGTTCACTTGTCCAAAACTTAACAAAATCTTGCTGTAATCACTTAACTGTACCCTTTTAAGCTATTTACAACTTTCTGAATATACTGTTTCTTCCATTTTTAACCACTTAGGAAGTGATTAGTATATTTTTACATTTTGTTTCTGTTTACTTCTCTTCTCTGTGCATTCTCTTTTTTTACACAAGACAAAACCATCCCTTTTGATTTTAGCTATGAAGGGGAGGAGAGCATTGCAATCTAATAGAATAAATGCAAGCCAAGCTAAATTGGCATAGCTCTGTCAGTGTTACTGAGTGGTGTCTGCTTAACCTAGAGTTGAATTTCCATTTATTTCAATTGAAGAAGGGCTAAGGTCCTTAATGAAAAAGGAATAGAACCAAATAGTTCTTAACCGAACAGTTTTGGGGGTTTTTTCTCATAAATTTGCAGGCTGAAATCCTAAATCATGTAGATTGCTTATCAGATTGTATTACCTCCTGATGTTCAGCCTCTGATAGCTAAATCAACACCTCCGAACAACACAACTGCAACTTTCTATAAATCACAGTTTAGTTAAAACAACCTGTCTGTGTCCTGCAGCACAGGAACAAGTGGAAGGGCAAATGGGGGGACTGGGCAGCCCATGATGGTGACGGCATCATATGACAAAGTACACGCTACTAGGGAAGGACTAAATAGCCTTCCCCTACCCAGTATTGCTGTTCTGTGCCAGCAGAGAAGCTAAAACACCTGATACCATTTTTAATTTAAGATATTTTTGTAAATTACTGCAGTTGACAGGAAAAAAAGGATTTGCTACTCTCATAAAAATTACATTTTTTTCCAGCCATATCAGCTAGTCAAGTAGAAGACAATCCATTCCTACAGAACTTACCTCTCTTATCCTGAGGCCAGGACTGCTACCTTAAATAATAAAGGCAATGCTGTAGTTGGCAAGTAGGGGCAAGTACCTTTTTGTCTCAGTTCATTTCAGCAGGCTACAAGTGACAGCCAGGCTTATCACCTGACAAGTTAGTGTCTACACTGAAGACCTTCACTCTCAAGCATTCTGTCAGGAAAAATCCCACGATTTACACACTTGCCAGACTGAAATGAGGAATATGAGTAACCAAGGGCTTTTGTTTGCAATAGGGAGCTGAAGGGAGGCAAAATATAGCCAGCTGGTTCTGATCTGCCCTTGAGAAAAATCAGCTTAGAGTGGTTGCATGTGACAGGTCACGTTAGGGCTGCCATGGGAGAGGACTGGCTTTTGTGGTCCCTTCGGCTATGTGTTCTGTGCCAGCCTGAGAGCTGCTGCCCACAGCCCGTTCACTGTGAGTAGGTGAGACATGTCTTTCCCTGAGAAGCATTTGGGCTCTTGTTCAAGCCGCCTTTCCTTAGGTTACGACGAAGGTTACCTCCTCTGTGGCCACAAGCAGGGGTGGAAGAGCCAGAGACAGCTCCTGCTCACCCAGCAGGAGCACACAGCCCTTCCTCTCTCAGCACCAAAACTCCATCAACTCCAGCCCAGCTAAGGAAGCTGCAGTTACAGTAGGGCCAGGACTTAACCCAGAGACCCTTATTAAATGTATTTTCTTCTGGAAATTAGAGTACTGTAGCTGGTATTTTAGTTAACCTTTGCAATGACATATTTATTCTGCTGTACCAAATAATTTCTTATCGCAATTTTTTTCTACATGGAAACTTCAGACATTTCTATTTCCAGAAATGGGCTTGAAAGGATTCTGTTCCCACTTCTCTGTAGAAGTGTGATTATATTTGTAACAATTAAAAACGCAGTTCCCCTTGGGGAAATGTCAGTGGTAATTATCACACTGATGATTCAGAGCATGCTTCCTTCTGTAACTGGCTCTTGATAAACTGCTGGAACTCATTTGACACTCTCAGTCCTCTTCTTTGATTAAATAATCATCAGGAAAATATCCACATCATCACTTCATAGTCAGATGTCAGTCTTCTTTCATGCTGAAGTGCATCGCTCTTGCTGTTAAAAATCACAACCACATCACTATGTGAAAGCCAAAAAAAGATTCCAAGAAATTGTATGTGTGGCTCATAGTCAGTGTGTGTCAGTAGTAACTAGAAGAGCTGTACACCTACACCCACCTGTAAGTGAACACCACTTGGGTGGAAAGTGCAGGGATTAAATGCTTGCCTTTGGCAGCAGCACATGCCAGTAATGAAACCTTTTGTGGAGCTGATGGTCTTTTCGCGACTCTTGTTCATGGTTGTCTATGTTTCATTGTGCCTTTGGCTTGCAACTCATGCTGACCACGTCTGTTATAGCCTACACCACTGCGCCAGGGACCAGTGAACAGAAACATTTCCACTGACTTCAGTGGGTGCTGGATCAAACTTTTCATTGAAACAAATCACATTTTTTCTCCCTGTGGTCCCAAACTCTACATGTCTCACATCTTCACTCTTGTCCCTGAAATCCTGCTCACTCAGTCTTTCCTTGGTTGATGTTCTCTGCCTTGGCCTTCATTGTAGGCACCATGTGCAAATACTAACACATATCAGTACCTTATTAGCATACCTTGCAGTGGTAAGCCACTGAAAACCTTGCTGTGTCTTTCTTCTTCCTTTCATTACCATGATTTCCAGTGTTGTCTAACTGAGATCAAAAGAGTCTCAGATCACATTCTCAAAATAACGTATGTTGGAAAATAATACTACTTTATCCCAATTTTAATCCTTTTTGTAGCTGACTGCAGCTCCAGTTTTCTCTCTCCTCTGCCTTATTTTTTAGTTCCTCTATTGCTAGGTCGCACTTCTCTCTCGCCAACACATAAGAAATTCTCACATCCCAGAACAAAGACTTCACAGTAGTGATTCTTGGGTATTTTTGTTTGTTTGTTTTCTCAGACACGGGCATTCTTGTATACTTACTCACTGTGGAGTACAGTGAAGCATGTTGATAGTGTCCACATACTGCTATTCATTTTCACTGCCTAAGGAAAGTCAGGATTAGAACACAATACACTGGTTTCTTTTTTTCTTTTTTTTTCCTTTTTTTTTTCTCTGATCCCTCCCAGTAAACAAATGTACTATCCCTTTAACCTCTGACAAGCAACAGTCTTTCATGGAGCAGTGAATGTATCAGCTTTCCAAAAGTGGTTCAAACAGCAATTCTGGGTTATGGCCTTCTTTGAAGTCTTGATCCATCATATCTGATGTGCTATCTAGCCTCTTGACTGATTTTCAAGTTGGTCTCTAACTGCACAGAAGCTACCTATGCATTTGGCCAGACAAATCACATAAACAGATGTGAAGTGACCCAAACAAGGAACATAAATGATGTGTTTGGGATCAGATTCAGTTGCCCGCTGTGCTAGATGCCGCATAGACACTAATTAAAAAGAGCGTTCTCACTCCAAGAAGCATCAGCATGGCAATGGAGGAAGGAAACCAACACCTAGGAAGTGGGAACAACAGATGACAAAAGAAGCATAAAACAATATTTGGAAATTAAGATAATTAAAGAATATTAAAGAAACAACTTTGAAGTTGTATGGTCAAACAACCAAAGTTAGGAAAAGCCAAAAATTATATCGGTTTTGCTCTACCTTTCCTCATATGCTGTTTTTTTCAGCAGAAATATTTTGGCATTCAGGTAAGAGGTAATTAACCTAAAGAGCAGGTACTTACCATTTTGCTTTCTCTGCACTGGTCACTGGGTGCTCACTGGGTGCGCTTACTGCATGTCATTCAAACCTTTGCCGTGAAGGCAGAATTATTCATGGACTTTGCCATCATATTTCTCACTGGAGGATCCACAGTGTCCATTTCCATAACATTTGCAGAGGCCCATTGTGATAACCCAGCAAAGGTCTCTCACCTAGCGAAGTTCTCGGTGGCCTTTTTCATAGCAATTACAAACAAGTCTCTGACACTTGCTGAGCTGGTGGTAGAAATCCATCATACATATTAGGAAGACCCTGGCGTGAATCTTGCCTAAACCTGGGCTGGTCCCAGGTCATGAAGTGGTTGCCCTTTGAGAGCTTGGCTCAGCCTGCTGCTGAGGCAGGGGAACATTTATGACTTTGGGAACGCATTCCTAGCACTGGCACTATAGAAGACTATATTCTTCCACTGAAGATGACTTTGTTGGAAGAGTCAAGTCAGTGGCTCTGTGTCACAGAGGACTGAGCAGTAGAAAGGCCTAGAAGATGGAAAAGCCACCTGGCATCAACTGCATGCAGGGAGAATCTTCAGGAAATTTATAGCCCAAACTCTGGCTCTTGAAGTAAAAGGCAGAATTTAAGCACTAACTCCAAAACTGCAGTTGTAAAAGTCTCTTTGCAAAACGATCAACTTCTAAATTCCATGTGTGCTTTTCTTTTTTATTGGAAAGCTTCCCGGGTGCTAAGAGTTCCATCTGCTATCCCAGGACTGTCACAGGTCAGCACTTCTGAAAAGTTCATCACATATCTGACTCCTGCACTAGAACAGGAACTAGAAACTCTGTCCATCCCCACATCCTCCAAGATGCTCGGTCAGGAAAGTATTGGAGATGTATTCTGCCATCACCTACAGGACCTGGCTCTACCTAAAATGCTGTTGTTCATTGCAACTTTTAGCTGAAAAAAAACCGCTTACTTTCATACGTATATGTATGTAGGCAGGTAAGTATATAGGTGCCTGTGCTTTAATAGCATTTACACCCCCCATCTCATACTTCTCATGATAGTGTCCTCATTCCCAAACTGTGCAATGTTCTGGGGGAGAGGGACTTTCTTGTGTCACTGCCCAGGAAATAAGTCATGATGCAATGGGCCAAAGACTGAGAACACAAGAGAGATGATGGCTTTGTAGCCCACACATCCTTAAAATATTCCTACAGTGCTCTTGAGAGCCATAATTTATCAAAAGACGTGCACGATGGCAAATTTGGGGAGAGTCTCAAAGGGATGGTAAAACGCGCATCCTTGAGTAAAGGCCACGAATGAATAAAGGCTGCCAGATTTCAAGATAAGGGAGAGATGACCTATGTTTTTCCAAATAAAAGGTCAGCAGAAATTTTTAGCATGGGAAGAACACCATGGTTTTCTACATAATCCTTCTTAGAAGTGATAGATTATTTTCTGCATAAGTATATGTGTGGGTATATGTATAAATTCACCATGAAGTGTACACCCAGCACTGAAAATTTCCATGGTGCCCAACAAAGTTGAAAGTTACTCAAAACAGGATCATACCATGGGAAATATCAGACAACCACAGTAACAAGCAGGGTTATCAGCCTGGCCTATAATAAAATATATGGCTAGAGAGCGTTGTGCACTGGCAGGCTTTCTGTTTCACATCAGTGACCACAATATTTCAGCAAGGAGCTAGTGAGAAAAAGTAAGCTGGAGAAGGGGGAATATGTAGCAGATCTCTGCTCCTTAGAATATGCATATTACTGCTACCTGTAAGAAAATTTGACCTGTGGGCCAGCAACTTGGCTTCCAAGAAGAGAGCAACATTTTGTCCTGAGCTCAAGCTGTGAGCTGGGACAAGGATCTTAGAAGTGGGAGCAAATAATGTGGAATGGTTGGGTTTGCCCACATGGTACCCCTTATGTCTTTCTCAACTAGTCTTATGGCACACAAATGGTAAAAGACCTTTACAGTGTGGAAGATGGCAGAGGTGGCTTTAACTCACCTGCCTGCAAGGTGATGAGAGCAAGCTGAAATTCTTTGTAAAAGGTATGCAGAGAAACACGCTCAACCATTAAGTAACATGCAGACAGTTGTGAAGGACTGTGCTTGCAAGGAGAGACACTGTTTCCACTAGACTAGTTCAAGAAGGCAAGGTTGATCTGTCAAGAAGGTGCTGTAGCTGGTGGTTCCTTGTAAAGTCTGAAGTCAGTTAACTGCTCGCAGTTTAGAGGGAAACATGTTTAGGGTTTTATTGGCATAGACAGAGATGTCAAGTCATTGAGTTATGAGTAATGGAATGCTTCTCACTCCAATACTGCAGGCAAGTATTACATCGCTTCAGTGTCTCCAGGCTGAACTGATAATTTCTGGGTAATACCTTGCAGAGTTTCCCCAGGTGGGAGTGCCACAAGGTGAACCTAGTTACAGCAATTCTTTCTGGTTTAATTTGTCTTTTGAGGGAGATTTGGGGAACTGCAAGTGTTCTTCCTCGACACTTGGAACATGAAAGCTGTGTTTTATTGTATCCACCAAAGATATATATTAGCTTTAAAACAGCTTTTCTGAACTTTTAAGTTCTTATGAACTCTGCTATTAAAAAAATCAAAGTCTCTTCTGCACATAGATGATAATAGGAGAAGGTACATATACTCGATTTGGCGTCTGCTCTCAGAGACATGCTGTATATATTCATATGCACACACAACAGTCTTTGAATAAGTAACATCTGTAATGTTACGTTTACTCTGATTAATGAAGAGAAAGGCATTAGATCTCCAGAGCCCTTGAATGCTGCTCTGCAATTATGTCACAACTGATCTTTATTGTTTCAGCTGATTATTTATCTCATTTCCTCATGATTGTCTTAAGTTGGCTCCTTTATAAATTAGATCTTGCTGTTAACAAGAATCATTAATTACCCTTGCAGAAGGCTTGTGTCTGCAGAGGGAGATATTGCACTTATAAGTTCTGTTTTATCCAACTTTGGTTTAAATTGTTTGCTGTTGCCATTTCTGTGCAAGCTCCAGGGATGATCCAGAAGCCAGTGCATTTATCAACAATAATAATCAGAATTTGTTATGTGTAATGCTGAAGTTTGCAGATAGATTACTAAAAGCAAACCATTTAAAATGCAGATATTGTCAGAAAAAAGAAGAAAGTTGTTCTTGACACAACAATTTGGACTACAAACTCAATGCCTCTTCAAGGGAGATGCATGAACATTGCACAGAACTGAATTGATTAGGATGAAAAAGCATTACTAAATTCTGAAGTATGTATCTATTGAGAAGAGAGTAAAGAGCGAAAAGGCACGTACTTCCTCACTACAATTTTTAAAATCCTGCCTCAAGCATTTGACAGAACAGGGAGGTTTAGTGTCATGTGCCTTGCTATAAATACTGTATACCTACTAAGGGCACTGTAAAATAGGTAGCAGGAGCTCCAGAAGTACCTCAGGTCCCAGCAGCAAATACAGAAGCTGACATTAGGCACCAGGACTCCTTCTCCAAGAGCAGAGAGGAGCAGACACAAGCACAGAGAGATGTCATTTCCTGCAGTGAAGTCTGCATCCTGGGATGGGGCTGCTGGGACAGTGTATCTCCCTGTTGGGGGCCAGCTGGATCACACTGTGTACCCTTTCTGCCTGTGCATGAGGGTTTCCTTTAGAAAAAAATAAAAGTCAACTGTGTACAGCCTAGTCTCTTAAGCCATTTGGAATTCCTAGTTCCTAGTCCTTGTTCACTCAATCCTCTTTGCATTAGTGATTGGAGCCTGCAGCAGGCAAACAAAATATTTCCGGGGTTGGACAATTGCTGGACAGAGCTTCTTTGGGGGATAGGTACCTTGGCTCTGCTAGAGTTAAGCCTGAGATACCTTTATTGCCCTATAGGCAAGCCTAATGTGAGGGCCAGAAAGGATTTTAAAATTATACCACTGGAAATACTACAACATGAGAGAGAAGCAGTAGCATGGTTTATCTGCACTATCGTGTTACTGCAAAGAGGATAGCAGAAGGATGCAAAACTCATTAACTATTAGAAGTATGGAAAAGTTTAAAGTAGATTTTTAAAGTGAAGAAGATATATGCAAGGGTAGTTGGATGTGTTACAGAAAGCAGCAGAAAGATGATCCATGCAAAAACAGCTCTTTCAAATAAATAAATTCTGTTTAGCAGAAACTACCTCCTTGTTGAAATGACTGTCCCATTAAGTCATCAGTCTGCGTGTTAAAGCCAAATCACATGAATGTTAACAGACTAACAGACTAAACAAAACTCTCTGTGACAAAATAAAGGATAACTAGGCCACGGCAGTTTTAACATGAGAGACAAATTCAAAGTTGCAAAGGTATTTGAAACACAGCAGAAAGCATGTTTTCTTAATCCAAATATCTAATAAATGCTGAAAGAATGAAGTGTACAATTGAAAACACGTGCCCAAACTCAATGTGAGACCGTGAAGGGAAGTATGGTGTAGAGACCGTCTTTGTTTGCAACAACCCTGGAGAGAATTGATACAATGCAAAGGTGTTGACACGGGTCTCTGATAGCAAAATGCAGCTGGAGGATGAAGCTCTGTTAATGAAATAAAGGTTTTATTAAGTCTCTTAATTAAATCTACACTGGTATATTCTATAGCAGGTTGGCTTCTGACAATGGAAAGAAATGGATAAAAAGTGAATTCCAAATAGATACTGGAGCTGAATACAACATAATCACAGCAAGAGCCATGCCCAAAGTTAAAATTCTAAGCTTTGCACATTTCAAATAGCAAGATCAAAATTAGTCCATTTGGCAAAGCTGTTCCGGCCTGTCTGCTAACAGACAGAAGAGTATGAAACAGTGGAATAAAAGTCCCAAGTGTGCTTGATTGAAGAGCG
>NW_010144516.1:30785-41927 GCF_000699245.1 Pterocles gutturalis
ATGTAGATTATCATCAAATTGAGTAGATAACCTATCTATGGAATTGAATTCTAGACTTCCTTACAAAGAATGCCATGGGACATTGAAGACTACAGGATGCATTAAAGGCATGTAGCAAATCTTATCATTCTGAGGTAGTTTCAAAGAGAGTGGAAAAAAAAATCAGCATACCAAAGTTAAAATGAATAGTTTCTCCCAGGCAGAGCCACAGAAAAAAAATAATGTAAGATGTAAGAAACAAAGAATGAGAAGATGGCAACACAACTAACTGCCACCAAAAGTGGGTTTTTTTTCTTTGTCTGCTTTGTTAAGGAAGAATACTGTAAATAGGAGCTGCCATTTTTTTTAAATTATAATACATTTGTTTGGCAAAGATTTCTGCATTTCTCTAGCAGACTGCTTTTGATTTAATCCAGATTCTGATATAAAAAGTAGTACTGTTTGAGTGTAACACATATTAGATGGATTGAAAACCAGATAACTAATAGATCAGCAGAGGAGATAGTCCTCACCTAAGGGAGAACTATGACAGATCCTCCAGCAGTTCTCCTATGGATCACCACTGCTCATTAGTTGTATCAATATTTTCAGGGGTGGAATTGCTGGAGAAGAATGTTAATTTATTTGAATATAAATATATTTTAAGGACATGTCACTTCGACTGAATTACCTGAATCACGTGGTAAATGGCCCCACATCTGATCTGGCATTTGACTTTGTCACAGGATGTGGATCTGAGGAAGCCTGTGTTTGAAAGGGTTCAAACCTCTGAAGGATTGAGAATTACTGAACGTAAATTCCCAGGGTGATGTGGTAGCTCATAGGGGTAATTCAAATAGAGGTAGCATGCACAGAGAGTTTTTTTAACTATTCGTAGCACAAATCCATCACTAGAATACAATCTTCACCTTGTAAAGGATGCAGACAAATTGAGAAAAGATTCAGAAAAGTGACAGAAGAACCATTATGATTCAAAGATACGATTTAAGGTTTGTTTTAATGCATCCATGTATCTTCACTTCTAATTTGTCATCACTGAGCATGGTCTCCATGGTGGCATAGAGTGACAGGAGATGACTGAAAGTTTTGGAGAGTGTAAAAGTTGTCAGAAAAGGACTGAACTGAAATAGACTGAGATCAACAAATCCCTAAGGTATGCGGATGTAGCTATCCTTTGCTAAGCCAAATACTTAGTGCCATCAGCTTTCCAAAGCATGGACTTAAACAGCATGCAGAGATTAAAAAACCACAACCTGACACGTTGCAAGTAGCCAAAAAGACATTGAAGTGACCAAAAATATTATGTTAAAAAAATAAGAATCAATGCACTGTACAAGCAAACATGTTTGTGAAATCATCCTGGAAATGTCAACTCTGATACTCACTACAACTAGTGGCAGAAGGTTGAAGAAAGACTTCAAGGGTTTGAGAAGGAAGCAAGAAAAACAGATAGATGAGTATCCATACAAACCTTTCAGAGATCCTTCCACGCTTACAAGTTACAAAAAGCAGAAAATCTGAAGCGTCCGTGGGACTTTGCTTCTGGCCTGAAGTTGAACTTTTGCACGTACTAACAGGAGAGAGAGAGAGTGTATGAATAGTGTGTCCTGTTCATGGGTGAGGGAGCAGCTGGGAATTAGAACAGCAGGAGGGTATTAGTGCAGTGACTCCAGGGTAGACAGTTGAAGATACAAACATGGTTTCAGCTGCAAATATGGTATAATAAACAACAAACTTTGAAGAAATGTAACAAATAATGTGAAGAAAAGGAATGTTTCTAATTCTTCTACAACAGTGGTAGGATGTGTGGATAATGCAGTCGAGGAACAGGAAAAGTCTTATTTAGCAAAAAGATATAGTCAGCATCACTAGCACCTGGTGGGATGAGTCATTTGAATGGAGCATCAAATTCAGATTATAACCTGGATAAGCAGATAGAGTAGGCAAAAGCAGTGAGCGGAAAGAGGGAAGACCAACTTGGTAATTATAACTCACGACTAAAAAGTCTCAAAAGCATATGGGCTGATGTACTAACTAACAAGACCAGAGATGCCTACACGGGTGTGCCACAAACCACCAAATCAAGCCCAAGAATGGGATGAATTGCCTTCTAAACATTTGTCTGCAATATCTAGGAACAAAAATAGCATCTGGACAAACTCAGTTCAGCATATGTGCTACTTTATCTCATGCAGATAGCAGTAAAGCATCACTGATAGTTTCTAAAAATCATGGATAATTCCCCAACTTGAAAGGCATGCTGTCCAGCATGGAAAAAACTAATTTTTGGACCTTGTTGTGATGAATTAGCTTTTAGACTGGAAACTGGTGGGTGGCTAGAGACCGGAAATTACATTGCATATGAGCAGTACTGAGCAATATCTATGTGGAAGGCAGCTTCTTAACTTCAAAATAGCCCTGGGAACGAGTGAAATAAAGGCAAAAATCTTAAGGAAAAAAGATTGACATACAACATGCAGAGGGAACTGTATAGCAATTAGCATACATTAAATGCCATAAAATGCCAGGAAGTTGGTAAGGGAAGCTAAAGACAACAGGAAAAATCCAGGGGTAATATACACAAAAGCAGTAAGAAAAATGTCTAGAATACGCCAAAAACAAAAGAAATTGTCTCAAAAGTGTAGATCTGATACAAGCTGGAAGTGGAAAATAGTTGTTTTAATCTTCATTTGGAAAGCAGGGTGTTGTAATCTTAACAAAAGAGGAACATTAAGTACTTTCAATAAGGTTATAAACTAAAGAGGATATTAAACAATGCCTAGTGGGATAGAGAAATAATTATCAATGAATCTGCAGTCTTTAAAGAAGTGATTGAGGACAACTCTGATGTTTATTTCCAAGAAATCTTGGAATACTGGTGAACTTTCGAAAGAGAAAATGTTGTGCTTCTACTCAGAAGGAAAGAAGGAGGTGACCCAGTAACTGTAGGCTGATTAGCACGGCACTAATATAAAAGCAAATAAAAGCAAAACTGGCATGGGATGAATTTAATAAAGAATTCAGGAGAGGAACATAAGTTATGTCAATCAACATAGTTGAATGAAAAATAGGTTTTGGCACTGTACATTTGATTTCTTTTGATGAGACTTTGGGTTTAGTTTATAAATGTCTCAGCTTCAGCTCCTGTAAGGAAGTTATCCCACAACATTCTAATCTTAACATATTCTGGAGTACCCCAATATTATACAGTACCCATAATCAGTAGGTGTCAAAGACTACTTTAAGCAAGTTAAGAATCGTCAGATTTAAAGAGCACAAAAAAGAGTTGCCGATATAGACACCATCATGGAATGGGATTACAGCCGACAAGGTTCTGCATGGACTGGTGTGTTCAGCACTACTGGCTGTTGTAATCAGGTGGTCAGAAGTATGTACCTGCTCAATGTTGATCAAATATGTGTCAAGGATGAATGTGCCACATTGTCTATGTGGCACCTGCATGCCTATGCAGCTGTTACCATGAGTATGAAAAGAAGATGGTGCTCAGGGGGCCACAATCCCTTCCCACCCCTTGTAAATCTGTTCTAGATAACAGGGCAATTCCTGCAGCTAAGGTGCATGAATGTCACAGAGAAATTTGACCTGACAAATAAACAAATTGTAAACATTTCAACACATAAAATAAGACATTCAGGAACAACACCTTTCCAGGCTGAGGAGCATGTTCTAGAAGGCAGAGGTGGAGAAGAGCAGTGTTCTAGTGGAGATATGTGCGAACATACAGTCCCGTTGCAGTGCTGTAGAACTGCATTTGGGCTAGTGCAGTTCTTGGTAGCCTGTATGGGAAATATTAAATAGAAATAAAAAGATAGACTGCTGCTAGAACAGATGCTAAATACCCTCACACTGGTAAGTAGTTATGACTTCCATGCTTTGAGAAAGGAGGCTGTAAAATTTGAGATGGTATAACAGAAAGCCTCACTCAGAGCTCAGTAACTGAATAAAGTGCCTCACACCGACAGGTCACAAGAATTTTGTTTGCTTAGGTTGTCAGAGTGAAGACAGAGAGGTACTTTACTACAGTATGCAAACATTTCATGGAAAATAATGGATAATAAAGGTTCAGTAACTTAGCTGAGAAGAACGGAAGGATAAATTGCTAAACAATTTTTATTATAAAGAAAAAAAACTGGAGGGTTCTTTTTTTGTTCTGGTCTATTCTGTTTGCTTTTGCCAGTGAATCATGGCTGGTGTCTACTACCACAATTCTCCATAATCTGATATGTCAGGTCACATCAGGCACATGCTTTGAAAGTCATTCCCTGTCAAATGCATCATACTGGGCTCCATAAAAAATAATGGGAGAAATCTGATGGTCTGTGATGTACAGAACAAGCTGTAGGTTCTTCCACAGTTGAACTATCTATTTATAAAGCAAAATTTTAACAAGCCTGCAAAATAACTTATTGGAGACTTACAGAAAAAAGCATCAATATGAGGGGATCACAGCAACCCTTTAATTTCTACTGGTGTGGGAGATTACAGTAGACCTCAAGTAGCGTCCATTGCTGAAGGGGTGGTTATGACAAACTGGAACAACATGCACACAGATGCTCAACTTTACAACTGCTTTTTCAAGGAGATGTTTTGAGAACTATGCTCCTGCATAAAAGGGTTATTGGGTCTATCAGGATGATTTTGCCCTTGGTGGAGTAATATACCGATGATATAATGTTGCCACATCACCATGAAGCCATGCATCATGGTGTAGAAATGCTACCCTAACTGCCTACTTGGGTATCAAGAAGTTTAAAATCAGACCTTGGAGTGTATTTCTTTTGGTTAAAGAGGGAGGCTGGCCCTGAAGACAAAGTAAGTACAAAATTTTCATTAGATGGGGAAATCTTATAAGATTCTGAATATGCTAAAATTGTGTGATACAGCTGATCATCGCTTGCTCCAAATCTCAGGTAACTGCCTCTATGTGGTGTTAAATGCAATTTGGGTTTGGCTGGGGAATGGTGGTTTGGGGAATACAGTCCGGGACAATGCCGGGGAAATCAGCACTGGAAGCTAACATGGTATCAGCATCTTATTCCTGCATCTGGATATGATGATCCCAGACCAAACTCCCACTAGCAAATGTGACTTCTCTGTGGAGTAGTGTTAGAAAATGGAGGTCATGTTGCCCTTTTTCCTGTCTGTCTTGCACTATTAGCTTGCGAATGCTTGGGTACAGTCCTTGAGACACAAGTGGCCAACTGGAATATGTTATAATACAAAAATCAGTAGGTGTGTCAGAGACATGGGTGTCGGCTGCCCGACATCAAAAGTAGGGAACCCTAATAAGTGATGCTACTGCCTTTTTTTCTCAGAGGACCTGGTGTCATGATCTGAAGTTAGATTAGATTAAATGGTCTAGATGCAGGAGTAACTGCCACCTTACTGGCAATGTACAATTCAGTTGCTCAGTGCTGCAGTACAGCTCTGTTGTGAAAACCTGCGTTTGTGACCCAAATGACATGCAGGCCTTCAGGGGAGAAGCTGTGACTGTCAAAGCAGAGAGAGAGGGGTGTAGGGTCAAGCATTCTCTATGTTCTTGTACCTTGTGAGCCAGTGTTAATGGGCACTGTTTGGGGCTGAGAACAGCTGAGACACTCAGGATTGTCCACTCGTCCAAATCCACATGGCTGCTAAAAGCTAGGAACATCATTTGGAGCCAAACCAACCCCAGTCAACTGGCTGGGTGCTTTTCTGCCTCTGGAACAGATGCCAGTCAGCATTTCAGCTGGCTGCAAGGGGAGCATAAACGTTGACAAAGCTAGGGGTTTCCCCCTCTTCTTTTTTTTTTTTTTTCACCTTGTCTTTTCTGTATGATTTTCTACTTAATTTGTACTTGTCAGAGGAGGCAAGTCTGTGCTCCTTTCTGGCTGAAGGCTTAGGAAATCAGACCTTTTGGTTTTGGATTAAATTTTACTTCAGGTCAAGTCATTTGTGGAAAGTGGTTTTGGAACCTATGACTCAGTATCTCCACATTAGAGAAAGCTTCCCTCCCTAAAGTACGCAGGCTCAAGTAAACGTTAGAATAACTGTAGGATAATTCCCAGGAGTGATTCACAGCCTATGGGGGAGTACAAGGCCACATATTAATTGTGTGGATCTAGTAATAGTAGTTGCCTTATTTGTTCTGTAATTCGTCTTTGACCCTGCACTGCAGTAGCAGTAAGTAAACTTCCCCTAAGTAGGCAAAAATGCATTTTGGGATGAGTTAGGACCTTCAGAATTTGGTCTCAGGAAAGCAAGGTAGAAAGTATGAAAGTTTTTCAATCAAAAATTAGCAAGGTGAAATCAAGCTATTGGGAAAACTGTCTGAAGAGACTGTTAGGGTCTTTTCTCTTGGAGAAGAGATTGAGAGCACTCATCCTGGTGCAAATTAAGGTCTCCCTATAGAGTGGGGAAGTGGCATTTTCAGGCTGTGACTTTTGATGGCAATGTATGACATACATATAGGACTTAGCTTCTGAGGACTGAACGTAAGAAAAGCCCCTCATGTAACTGTGCTGCTCGGGAAGAAAGTGGCAAAATGACATTTTAACACTGAAAATGCAAATAAAAAAAAAGCAAATAAAATACTTCAGATTACAAATATCGATCAGGGATGCTTCCCCACAAAATGTCTGGTGACTGAGTTTCAAGGTATACGCAGGTACCAGGGATTGATGGCTCCCGAGGCAACCTCGACCTGCCCGTCTTCCCCAGAGATGCCTCTGTTAACAGCAGGTTTGAGAACTCAGCATCACTTTCCGTTCTGCCAAATTTATTTCCTTGTTAATCAAAAAATCTCATCTTCCTCCGGCCTCGAGCGATTTTTTTTTTCCTAAAACGTTGCACGAATACCTGAGGGGAAGAAGAAAAAAAAAAAAAATCCACCACAAAAAAACCCCAGGATTGCGTCAAGGTGAGCTTCCAGTGACAGCTGTCTTTTATTCCCTTTATTTTCCTAGCAGGCCCCTTTTGAGGGTTCTTGTCAAGTACGAACTTCCCCCCCGCCCCCCGCCTCTCTCTTTCCAAGCGACTTCTGATCTCAGAAATGTATTTTATATGTTTGATGGATGAAGCGATCAATTTCTTTCAAAAAAACCCCAGGATTGCGTCAAGGTGAGCTTCCAGTGACAGCTGTCTTTTATTCCCTTTATTTTCCTAGCAGGCCCCTTTTGAGGGTTCTTGTCAAGTACGAACTTCCCCCCCGCCCCCCGCCTCTCTCTTTCCAAGCGACTTCTGATCTCAGAAATGTATTTTATATGTTTGATGGATGAAGCGATCAATTTCTTTTTCGACCAAGCGTTTTTGGTTTGGAATAAATTGGCAGCGCTTTTTCCTCCCTGCCTGTTTGTGTATTTGTTTTCTTTCCTCTTCCCCTAAGGTAAATCTAGATGGCTGTAATGGCATCTATATATACAGTACGTGTCATTTAAATAAGACGTTTTACCAAACGTCTTTAAATCTGCAGTCAGCCTCATTTAACCTCTAAAATTATGCTTAACAGGCGACCTTCATTAGCCAAATTGGAAGGAATGTGCGGTATGTTTTAAGCAGCGTCCTTTCCACGCTGGCAACCCCCCCTCGGCAGAGAGAGGGGTTTGATGGCGGAGACTGGGGTAAATGTGGGAGCAGCTACACCTCGCGGCCCTTGGGAGCAGCTACTCCTCGCGCCCCTCCCTGCCTGGGCACACGGGTGTCCATGGGCACGGAACCCCACAGGACGGTTTGCAAGCAATGGGTCTCAGATTTGAGAGGTCGTTTCCCCCCCACCCCGCTTTACTCGGAGGGATCCAGGATTCGTGCCGCCCGGGCGGGTTCGTTATCTGTTACCTTGCGAGCGGGCAGGGCTTGCCGGGGCAGCGCTCCCCATCCCTGCTACTGGGTTGCCTGTCCCTGGAGACGCCAATTAAAGGCACTAATTGGACAGCGATACATCAAAGTCGGCCGCTAAGCCTGGCTCCTCGGAGCTCCGGGAACCCTGTAGTCAGGCCTTTGTTTTAGGCACCAGCGTTGCTCCGGGTTCCTTCGTCGGACGGCGAAAGGGGGAGCAGGGACACACGCCCACGCGTAACACACCCACGCACCCGAACGACTCCGCTGCCCGAAACACTCGCGTTTCCCCGCCCCAGCAGTGCCCGCGGGTGGGTGTGCCCCACGCTCCTCTTTGAGATGCGGCGGAACTGCCTTGACATGGGGTCCCGGGTCATCCGACGAACATGTCACTGATGATCCTCTCATGCTCCCACCCAGGAAACTCTCTTCTCCGTGGGCAGCGTGACCACCTATCTCTGCGGTCACACTTTGGTGACTCCCGGGAGCTCTCCGGTGACGACTCGGCCCCAGGAGTTAGACGGGACGGGCGGACCCGCTCTGCCCACGGGTGCTGGACCTCCCACCCTCAGGCTCCCTTGTACAAGAGGCTCACCGCAGGCGCTCCCTTCCCTGTGCCAAGCCTCTTTGGGGCAGCCCGGGAATCACCTCTCGAGTTTGGGCAGGAGTCTGAAACAGCCCTTCCAGACAGCGCCTCGGGACCAGAGGGCAGATGAGTGATGGAGTTAGGTCTGTGTTTGGAGACGGGGCGAGGAGGAGGCAGTTACACACCGGGACACTGAAGAATACACCCGGCCTCTCCTCTGCTTTGCAGCTCTTCTTCGAGAGACGCAGCAACTCTCCCAGCTACCAAATGGTCTGCTTCAGCCCCGAGTTATTCACAGCCTCGGACCGTTCCCGGTGCGGCTCGCCTCAGCCCGAGGAAGAGCCGCTCTCCCAGGCTAGGCGCAGGGGGGCTCCGACAGCTCCATCCCGGGCACGGCACCGAGGCTCACCCGGCCCAGGGAAGGGTCGTGGGGTGCGAGACCGGGCTGGGGGAGGAGCAGGGCTCGGGCAAAAGCAGGGCTGGTGGTACACATACGTATATCTCTCTCGAACAGGCAGGCAGGGGCAGAAAACGACAGCCCACCCCGCAGCTGGGGTTGGCATCATCAGGTTGAGCAGCAGCGCGGTTTGCGTGTTTTACCGCCTGGTTAAAAGCTGCTTTTTAACGTGTCCTTTTCTGCAGGCATCGCTCTCGGGAGCAAAGCACGGCCCCACGGAGATGGGCTGGGCGGCCCACGCAGGGGCGGTATCTGGTGAGGATGGTTTCTCTGCGGAGCCGGTACGGCGGGGCTGGGGTCTGGCAACGGTCCCCCTCACACCTCACCTGCAGCTCCGCTCCCTTCCTCAGGCTGGGGAAGGATATGTCGGGAGAGTGAGGAGGCGTTTGATCATTTACTGTCCACAGAGGCATTTGTTTTTCATTTTGCAAACGCTTCCCTTTAAGTAATTGTTCCTGTTAAGAGCGTGTACCTTTCACTGGGCTCGGCCGCACTATAAATAATCTTGATGAAGACGCAAGGATATGACTTTCACAAGATTGGACAATTGATTAAATCTGTGACCTGCAATTGCGAATAATCTTGGAAGGCTATTTAAACAGATGAAGGCCTAAATTGTCTTGCTTGTATCTGAATTAATTTCTCATTCATCATCATTATGGAGTGATTGGTGCTATTCAGGCTTTGCAGCCTGCTGGAACGAAACTGGATTTAAATGAGACTGTAACAATTTAAATGCTCCCCGGCTTTAACGAGGCCAATCGAGCAGCTGCAATAAATACAAATATTTTTCTAAACAGCCTTGTTTTAAATAATTACTTAATACTTTCATGTGATGTTCTTAAGTGGCAATTTCTGTCTCTGAAGTCCCAGGCACTCCTTCACAGAGAGGGCAGCAGGAAAAATCACTTCGTGTGTTTGCCTTGTGTGCATATGTGCGTGCAATATACCGATGGTGATTCCCTAAAATGGGGTTTGTAAATATTAGTGTAAACGTGTGCTGCATTCTTGGTCGGAGGTACACTCAGTTTAATTTATTAAAACAAAAACAAAACAACAAAAAAACAAGCGGTGAATTGGAGTCCAGAGGTTGGTTGGTTTGTTTTCTTGTTTGAAGATCCTGAACTAGCTATCTCTTCTTTCCCCTGCTTAAAAGAGAGAGAGGAAAAAAAAGAAAAAACTTTCCAAAGACATGGACCAGTTCTGGCCGGGACCCACCCTAATCGACCCTAACCGCATCCCCTCCCGGATACCGGCTCTCCAGACCCGGGCGGCAGTCAGCCCAGTCCCGAGTGCGGAGGAAGGGGGACGGGACCCTCCCTTCTTACAAAAGGAGCAGCGAGAAGATCTGGAGGGAGCAGGCAACAAACGAGGGACTCTGGGCTGAAGGATGCAGCAAAAGGGGGTGGGACTGGTTTCCTTCCCCCTTTACACCGACCCAGGAACCTGATGCTCCTAAATGAAGTCATTTGTGTTAACGAGACTCCAGCTCATCCTGAGGTTGACGTTACCCTAGGGTAACACTATTGTAAGCGGCAGGACAGCGGGCCTTGGGGTGACATATGGTGGAGCATGTTTTCAGGAGCTAAATTCAGCAGTAAAATAAAGTAGTAAGGCGAGCAGGAGAATAATAGAAAACAAAAGGATCCTTCAGATATACAAGCCAAAAGCCAAAGGAGCTGCACGCCTTTCTGCAGGTGCTAACAACCTAACAACCAAGCAGAAAATGTGAAATATGGAGAGCCGATTTGCTAATGATTTGTGCGCTGGAGTAAAGAATAGTGCTGGGAAAGCAGATCTGATACAGTTTAATCATGCAACCTTAATAAAAATATATAGCCTGAGATGGGAAAGTAAGCGGCCGTCTCCGTGCTATCTCACTTAATGATATAGGAGGTGACACATAAAACACAACAAAGACGGTCTGAGTAGAGCCGAAAAGGGCTGAGTAATTTGATAGTGACGGAGCAATTTAATGCGCGAGTTACAGCACAGCTCCCCGGGATCGTTTAGGCTTAACCCGTTCTCTAGAGCTCATCTTCTTCCTCTTCTGGTCCTTTTTTTATTAGTAGTATTATTATTCAGTTGTTTAAAATGAGCATTATCCCAAACATATGCAGTGCAATCAGCTCGGTCACACTTACAAGAACACGCTTTAATAAGGCAATCAATCAAACGCTAACAAGGCGGGGAAGGCCTTTCGGAGCTGAATTTGGCTGCCCGGGAAGCGGAGCCGATGCGGCACATGGGGGTACCCAAAGACAAC
>NW_010144517.1:0-750 GCF_000699245.1 Pterocles gutturalis
GAATCAAGGGAAATCTCTAGACCAGTTGCCATGTGTCATCCTTATGGGCGACCTCAGCTTCCCAGCTGCTACCTGGGACTGTCACAGAGCAGACGTGAACAGGCCCAGGAAATTCCTGAAGCCGACGTTGAAGAGAACTTTTTGATACGGGTAATATGGGAGCGTCTTTGTTGAAATGGGAAAAACTGGGAAAGCTGCACCTGCACCCCCTCATCGCCCTTGGGAAGCAATGTCCTCTCGCAGTGCCACAGCAGGAACAGAGACCCTGCCATGGGCAGGCCCCCTCCTGCCACCACCCACCCATCGGCGTCACACCTTGGGAAGCAATGTCCTCTCGCAGTGCCACAGCAGGAACAGAGACCCTGCCATGGGCAGGCCCCATCCTGCCACCACCCACCCATCGGTGTCACAAGGGCACCAAGAGCACACCCACTACCACAAAGTCAGAGGCTAGCACCGAGGGAGCCAATCCCATCTCACAGGATGTGATCTCAAGGAGCAAAGCGTCCTCGGGTCAGGTCACCCCATCTTATGTTCGGTAAGGGTTCGGAGGGCTTCTGTCGCCTTTGTAAAGGGAGCCCCTCCGAGCCCAGTCCTGCCAGGTGGGTCTGTACGCTGTGGGTGTCGGGCACTGGCTGCCCAGGGCTGCTGTGAGTGGCTGGCCCAGGCTGGGGCCAAAGGCCAGGAATGACCACCGGGCGTGCCTGTGATGTGCTCTGCTGCCTGTGACAGCACAGGGGATAGAGTCAC
>NW_010144518.1:0-353 GCF_000699245.1 Pterocles gutturalis
AGGGAGCTGGGCTGCAGCCACGGAGGTCCCCATTTCCGTAGGGGAGCTGGGCATGGGGATGCAGCCAGCGGGAGATGAGTCCCAGGTGCCCAGCACCCACCCTCGCTGGATGGGGTGAGTGGGTGCAGGCTGCCCCAACACCCCAGAAATGACGGCAGCAAGGGCTGAGCCCAGCCCCAGCTTGCACAAAGGAGGGGACAAACCCCCCGCAGCACCCAGAGGCCATGACACCCTGGCACTGTCACCCATGTCCCTGCCCTGGGACACTCCTGAGAGTCTCCAGGGCAGGGAGAGCATCTCCACGGGACACACACAGGCGGCCCAGCCCTGAGGACAGCATTCTCTGCCCCACC
>NW_010144518.1:391-644 GCF_000699245.1 Pterocles gutturalis
CAGCCCAGCCCCATCCCCCCTGCACAGCCCCAGCCCCGCTTACCTCCGAGATCTTCTGGAACTGGTAGTTGCTCTGGCTGCACTTCTCCGCAGTCTCCAGTGCGATTTTATAGTTATCCACAAAGGCCTTGTAGACCCCCAGCTGGCTGGCCTGCAGGGAGCGGGGGTTAGCCAGCCCCCAGCGGGATGCTGAAGCCCCCCCACAGTGCACGGGGCCAGGCAGCACCGAGGGGACACTGCCCAGAGCTGTCCC
>NW_010144519.1:0-934 GCF_000699245.1 Pterocles gutturalis
TGGCAGCCACGCTCAATAAACACGCTTGGGCTGGCTGCGTGGGGTCTGTCCTTGCAGGGGAGGGAAGGGCTGTGGGGTGGGGGGAGCCCTCCTCTCGGGACTGCTCCACCAGCTGAGCCCCCCATGGCTCTCAGGGGCTGCCCCAGCTTGAAGCGAGGAGCTGGGTCTGGGCTTTGGTGGGCATTGGGGTCCGCTTGCCCCATTGCCCCTTTCCTGGGGGACAAGCCCCAGCCCTGCACCACAGCAGGGCCTGGGGTGAAGCTGGCTCTGAGGTCAGGGGTGGTTTTACAAGATTTAAGGCACCTGCTGCAGCTGCTCCAGCAAATTAGCACCATCAGAGAAACGTTTGGGTGCTTCCAGGCTGGATCTGTGATCAGGGGCGGACACAAAAACCCAACAAACCACAGAAAATGAAGTCGCAAACCTGAAATTAATGCCATCTTTTTTTTCCCCCCCCAATTTAACTCCGTGCTCATTTTTGCCCCTGGGACTCACAGGCTGTCAGTTGACAGAAGAAGGGCCCCGAGGTGCTTGGAGACAGGAGCAGCACATGCAAAAGTTTTCAGAGTGAACTCAAGCACCGCTCAGAGGCCCCAAGGACGAGCAGCTCCACCCCGCACCAGCTGAGCACGCGAAGCTGACGTTGCAACACAAACACACCCTCAGACAAGCACCCGTGCACGGCGAGAGCAGAATAAACCATGTTTTGTCATTTTTTTTTTTTTAACAACAACTGTTCAGGTCCCTGAGGCAGCTCATTTAAAGGCAGATGCTCAGCCTGGGGTAGGTGTGTAGCCCTGGACAAGTCGTTTATTTTTAATGACAAACTCTGCTGCGGTCTCCAGGGGTGAAACAAAATCCACAAATCTGCCACAAATCTTCAACATTTTATTAATGATCAGCAGCAAAGGTCGATGACAGAAAAGACACCAAC
>NW_010144519.1:960-1208 GCF_000699245.1 Pterocles gutturalis
CCCCCACAGCCCCCTGGACTGGCCAAGGCAGGAGGGGGCTCAGCACAGTACCTCCTGGGGGGCACAAGTGCCACACGTCACCCCTCAGAACAGCCGTGACGGGAACTGAGCAGGTCCCTCCCCTCGGGAACAGGAGGAGCCCACTGGCAGCAGGACGCAGGGGTCTGAGCACAGCCCACGTGCGGCTCCAGGTCTTGCTGCCATGCTCTGGGAAGAGCCTTGGGCAGAAGCCCCCGGGGGTCCCAGGG
>NW_010144520.1:0-7966 GCF_000699245.1 Pterocles gutturalis
CGGGCCGCTCCTGTCCCCCCCCCAGGGCGAGGAGGGGCTGCAGGAGGGCCTGGGGTCACCCCTGGGACACGGGCCAGCCCGGGCGTGGCCAAGCAGCGAGAGGAGCACGGGCAGGGTTAGCCTGAGAGGACCATGAGCAGCGCAGAACAGACACTTTGCTCAAACGGAGACTTTCCCGATCCTCCCGGTCCCAGGCTGGTCAGACACCACAAGTAGGAGTGATGTCTTCAAGACGGCCGTGTCTCTAGTGCCATGGCCCCAGGGTTCCTGTGTCTCCTGGGTCCAATGCTGGGGGATGGTGATGGTCACTCCAGTCACCAAGGTGGAGGGGCGAGGAGGGGGCCTGGTGCTTGCAGCAGGGCTTGGGGGTGAGGCTACGTAACCCATCTGGTGCTGTGCCACCGTCTCGTGTGCAGCCGTCCAACAATATCCCACGCAGAAACCACGTCAAGGAAGGTTATTGCTCACAAAGTCAAACTCTCCTCTCCAAAAATCATAGCACCATAAGGCAGGAAGGGAGATGAGGAGTTCACCATGTCTTTTGCCCTGGCCCTCGGCTGTGGGTCCCCATCTGACAGGCCTCAGCGAGACATTCAGAGAGGTACAGTGTGTCACCAGCTGCCTGGGACACTGCTTCCATCAGACAATATAGCCATGAGAAAGGTTCGTTTAAAGCTGTTACTTACCTTCTCCAGGGTGTTCATGGTGAGGGTTTCTCCAGTTTGTAGCACTTTTACATAAAGAGGTCTTCTGTCTCTTATTTTCTTTGTCCTAAGCAATATTTGTAGGTTTAACATAACATGCCTATTAAGGCACTGTTTTCGTTGCTCTCCTGTGAATTGTCTCAAATTCTTGAAGCTTGGTTACTTTTCCTTGGAAGTATGTGGACTGGGAAGTGTTCTGCCTTACAAACTATATTACGTTTTATACCTCATGATACATAGTTTGCCTGTTCTTGTAACAGCATAGTGTTGCCGACTTAAATCTTACTTGTGATCCACTTCAGCAGCTTGATCCTTTTCTTCTGAGTTGCTGTCTAGCCAGTTGTTTCCTGCCTCTTTGTATTGCAGTGGTAACTCATGCTTCCCTCTGTTGAGTAACACCCTGCTTCTTTAGCCAGGTTTTCCATTGTCTCATGATGCTTTTGCTTTCTAGTCAAGCAAATGATTTCTAGTCAAAGGACAGTTTTATTCTTCAGAAAGTCAGTCTGGAGAATTACATCTATTTCTTCCGCATGGTTCCTGTGCCTGTTGTGTTAGTCACATAAACTGAACTTTTCACAGGGGGTCACTAGTTACTAATTTTTCATTGCCCGCATGCCAGTCTGGAGGCACTAGCACCATTCATTTACTGTTGTGTCAGAACTCAGAATAGTACGTATGTGCAAGGTCATATAACTGCTTAGCTTTACTGAAAATGCAAATCACGGACACCTAAAATTGGATGCCAAAATTTTGTCTTTTTTCTGTTTTTTTTTTTTCCCTTATACTTATTAACAGCTCTCTGCAATATGCTAATAAGTTCTTTCCTCTAATGGTTTTAGTGTAATTAGAAAAGCTTACTGTAAGTTTACTATATTTGAATGTAAGATTTTAATAATATGCAATAAACACAACATGTAGATTTTGTACATTAAGGGATCTGATGGAAGATGGTTCTCTGAAAAGAGAAGATGGATGATGGAATCTGTTCTCTGAAAACCCACAAAAGAGCAGCATGACAAGGTAAGCATCAACACATATGAGCTTAGAACACTGATCATGAGTTTAGCATGATTCACACATGAGTAGCAGGTGGCTTTTCCAAGACTCATTTATTAAGGAACAAAGTCGTAGGTACAAGGAGTCTCATGCATACCTTTCCCATTACATGTAATTTGCCTGCAAGCCGACCACTTAATTCCATAAATATGACAGCCTAAGTGAGCTTTCTTTGGGCTCTCCCTGCTAAGCAGCTGGCTGCATGGCAATCTCCCCTTGAACTGGGACACCTCTCAAGGATGCAATTTGAGTCAGAGACACCTCCCACCAACTGCAGGTCTTTGGTAAGTGACTGATACTGTGCATAACCTGGTATTATAATGCACTGAGATTTTTGTATTGGTAGCTTTGATTCTGCCTTGATGACTTTGGGTCATTGTTACGTCCTTTGTACTGTAAGCAATAGAGGGAACCTTACCACCAAATTTTGTTAAGTCGCACTTTTACAACATCATATTTCAATAAAGCCCCTTTGCTGATACTTTTGGCCGTGGTTTTTTAAGCTGTCTAAATTGGCAACCGCAACACCAAGAGGGGCCATAACAGACCTCCCATTCAAAGCAGGCCTTCACCTGTCTGCTAAGTCTTGAAAGCCTCCAAGAAAGGCAGTTTCAGAACCTTCTTAGGTGACCTGTTGTAGTGCTGCACTTCCTTCCTAGGGGCAAAGTTTTTGTAATATCCAGCCTGAGCATCTCAAACCACAATCGGTTTGAGGTTGCCTCTTGTTGTCTTGTGCCATCTGCCACCACCAAGAGTTGCCTGTCTGCTTTATAACTGTCTTTCAGGTAGTTTTAGGTTGTTTTTAGGTGGTCCTCTTTGGGAAACTAACCAGGCTTCTAGTTCATGTTCTCTAGGCCACTGACAACCTTGGTACCCCTGGGCTGTATTTTCTCCCGTTTCTCAACATCTCTCTTGAACTCGAGTGCCCAAAACTGGACACATTATTACAGTTTACTTACTGCTGATTAAAGACAGTTATCATAGTCCTACTTCACCACAAAGGGCTCTCTAATGCCTCCTGTATTTTCATTAGCATAGCAGCACTTCAGGTGGGTACCAAGGTATGATAATTACCCCCAAAGTATGAGAGCTTCCCCCATAATGCTCTCCTTTCAGCCTCCTTATTTGTGTGCATAAGCTCGGGGTGAACACCATTTGATTGCTAACCTAACCCACCTTCCCTTACTTGTCAGTCATCATCTCTCTCCTCATCATTCCTACTTTAAGGCTCTTGTCAGGATGACCCATCTGTTGGCAAAGATTCTTTTGCCCCACTTAGGTTGCTCTCACCTCCTCCTAGCAGTCCTCAATGCTCAGCAAGCATCCCTTGGTCATGAAAGGGGATTTCTTACTGTTGACACCAGCTGTGTAAACATCTTGACCTGCAGAATTCTCAACTCACTGAGGGAACCCTTCCCCTTCTCTGTCACGATTGAGAAGATACCACATGAGCTCCCTTGCACTTGGGTCTAACCTCCAGAGCCAGATGGTCACACTTGATACACTCAGGGTCTCCCCTCACAGTGTGATTGGTGCCCACATGGAAGATTAGGACAGGATACTAGTCTCAGTAGCTGGAAGATCAACATGGGATACTAGTCTCAGTGCCAGGCAAGCCTAAGTAGTCTCTCCACAATGTCCTGGATCCAAGCCCCCAGCAAGCAGAAGACCTCCCTAGACAGTAGATTAGGTCAGTGGATAAGAGCCTCTGTCCCCCTCTGACCCTCCCACTGTGACTCACCCTCTGCATTCTTGGGCTTAGCTCTTCTACCACTTTTTTAAACAGTTCCCAGGCCTTTATCTGCTTCCAGGACACGGATCCTATTTTGTAGTTACAGATTTGCAGGCATAGGAGGAGACATCCTCCTGGTGCCAGAAGTCACAAGCTTCCAGCCTTCACTATCATGGGAGTCTACATTTCCCAACACAATGCACACAGATGCTGCATGTCTCTGCTTTAGCACAGTTGGGGATTCAAGCATTTGTATCTTCAGAATCCTGGAGTTCTGGTGAGCTGCACTAAACTAGGCCTCTCTCCAGCATCCTCACTCTAGCAATCTCCCTAATCAGAGTTTGCTGGAGACAAGAGCTCAAAACACCCTTTTATCATGAATAGCTGACAGAACTCATTAGGGAGTTGCTAGACCTTGTTAGAAGTCAAGCTTCCTAAAGCTATCTTCTTCTGGCAGCACTAGACACCTTGAAGTTCCTGAAAGAGTTCGCAGGAGTTCTTCAGTGACCCAGAAGAAGTTCTCATAAGATCTAGAAAATCTACAGGCAGAGCCTGGAAACTGCTGCGCAGACTGCTACATTTGTTGGCTGCCTCCATTTGCTGTCATCATTTAGTCATGTCTTTTTTTCTCTTTGCATTCTCCAGATACAGTTATTTGTAAGTCTCATTAGTAAGAACACTCAAGTGAAGATATTTTAACTTCTGCTTTAGGAAGGCAAGTGCTGAAATGATTACCATTTGGGAAACTATAGCATCCTACTGGACTTGTGTAAGAAATCTTAACTGGTAACACCCCAAAACTTTGGATTTTAAACAGCAAGTCTACAGAATATATAGCACTAGCAAAATGACAGCAATGCTGTTTGGAAAATTAAATGCATCATATAAATAATCAGGGAACATGAAGACAGGTAGGAGGTGTGTGTGTGTGTGTGCACGCACACAGGTGTATCTTTGTGTCTTCATTCAGGCAGGAATTGTTGATATAAATGTTTGTGCTAGCAATACTCCACATTGTCTGCCTACAATTCAGGCAATAGAGGGTTTCAGTCACTAAGAATTCACCTCTGCAGAAGTCTGGGGTAAAATATTAAGCAAGTTGAGGAAAATATTCAGATTTTTTGTGTGTTTTGCAAATCCTCTTCGCTGGTATTTCGCTAGACAGAGAAAATAACCTGGCTTAAGAGAGAAGAATAGCTTAATAGCTTGGTTTGGGTTCTGAATAGTAAAACAGTCATGCTACTTAATTTCTATGAGTCTGTTTTCCTTCATTATTTGTAAGTAATAACTTTTTTTTTTTTTTTTTATTTCTCTTGTCAGTTTTCAGACCAAAGACTGCCTCTAGTCTTTGCTGCTTTGCTTGGTAATACAACTGGACAGGAAGCCCAGGAGTATATTTATATTTTAGTCCAAACTTTAAATTAAATACATAAATAAATGAGGGAGAAATTAATTAATGAAAAAAAGGAGTGTATTCATTAGCAAAAAAGAGAGAGGCTGCTGGTAGTAGTGTTAAGTTTGAATTTCCATTTAATTTTCTCAATTTTAGCCATACTAATTTTAGAAGTGCTTTACTTAAATTACATATTTTCAATATTTTAGAGTCAGCTGTACCTCAAATAGAATATTTCCCCTTTCACACATCATGTTTTTGTAGCCTCTCGGCATCTAAAACTAATTTTTCTCTATTGAGATCTATGTTCAACAATGTGTTTTCAATGTTACATAATCTACTTCCAGCATTTACAAAATGTACCACTGATGTTGGTATACTAATCATTTTTACCTATACTGACTTACACTGTGCAGTAAATGTGCCCCTTATGAGTAATAAAAAGGTAGTTTTCTGATTTCTCTATCCATCAAGAAGGAAGTAAGCCATTGGAACTATGCTATCTACCATTTCAAAGGAAAACAAAAAATCTGCAAACGGAATGTACAAAAAGGAATTCCCTTTGTCAGGCACTGAATGAAAGAGTTGAAACAAGAGAAATGGGGTAGTTAAAAGTTCTTCATTATCCAGTGCAGCAAAAGACTTTCCTTTACTGTATTATTGAAAATAGAAGCAGAAGTATTAGTCTGTATTTCAAGAGTTTCTGAAAGAGTAAATACAAACTAATAGAGGCCAAGTTATTACTCTCTGTTTTGCAGCAGCCTATGAAATACTGAAGATGAATAACAGGACCCCTTCAGCCCTGTCTAGGCTAAACCAGCTCAATTCTTTCAGTGGTTTAAAGAAAAGGTGATGGTGATCACTGTCATTCACATCTCTCATGAAGTCCAGTTTCGAAAGAAGAAATGGAGGGGACAGCACTCCCAACAGAAGCCTTATCAAAGTATCTATTTACAGATGCCACTTCTGTTCCTACCCAGCTGTGTATTTGCTGTTTCCTTAGAAGCAGAACCTGTTTATGATCCAGCTGTGATGTTCTGTAAGCCACGGATCATTTTATCTTGCCAGCTCTTCCCTTTCCTGCTTGTTCAATTGTTTCTCCTTAAGACTACAACCTTACAAAAAAAAGAGACACCATTTCTCTAATTTGTCAAGATGCTTTTGAATCTCAGTCCTGTTTTCTGATGTGCTTTTCATCTGATCCCTCATAGCTTCATGTCTTTTGGAAATCCTAGGCATCTTCTTTTTTATCAGACAGATTGTTGAATGATAACAGCCAGGACAGGTCTAACTCCCCTCAAGACATTGTTCCATTTTAACAGTGAGCCACAGCTAACTGCTTTCTGACCACACAGTGGCAAATTCCAAAACCAAAGTAAGGCAAGCCATTGTTTTCCATAAAAAGTGTTGCTCATGCGAGATTTAACTTCTAGCCAGAAACAATTTTTTTTTAGTGTCAGTAGCTGCAGAAATACTCTTCCAGAGCAAAGAACAGTGAAGTGTTCTTGAGCTGAACTGCACTGGACTGAACAATTTCAGGTGTACTTTTTAGTGCAGCCAGAATGATAAGAGGTTTTCAGCAGAATCTATGGAGTTCATCTACGAGTAATTTTGGTCATCCCACAGCTGCAGAAGAAAGTCACTGAAACTGTATAGCTATGTTAATGTTGGACTGAACTAATATTCTTTTCTTCTTAATAGACTTGTCAGCTTAGAGACAAGCCAGGATTCCTCACTGCCAACCTGAACTATCTCATGAAATGTAGGAGGGGAGGAATGGCGTAATTGTTTGCACTTGTTTTGGAGGTGCATCCTGTGTGTCCTGTACAAGTAAGCTTTGAGCTTTCTGTAGACATTTCCGTTGTGCCTGTGGTAGGTCGCTGTAAAGGGCAAGGCTTGAGCTTGTATTGAATTGCAGTGTATTGTACACAAACTTGCAACAGTCTTCACTCCAGGCATTTCTCTTGGATCAAGTAATGATTGTGGTTCCTAACAAGAGATGGTGCGGTGTTATATACGTATAATCTGATATGATCTCAGCTACTATGTAACAAGGGTAGGTTTGTTCTAAAAAATGAAAAGCACAGTAGCATAAATAAATTATGGGGTTACTGAAGAAAAAAAAGGTTGGTTATTTTCCATTATCTAATAATTGTACAAAAATCCCTATGTTAAACAATTGTTATTAAGATGAAAAAGCAGTGAAGTTTAAGGAAATACCAACATTAGAATTAATATGTAACCTCAAGTCACTTTTTAATGTATATATGTGGTTATATAGAGCTGAATTATTTCAGTTCTGGTTTTATTCACTGGGTGCATTTCCCCAGTGAACACTGAGATATATGACATTCACTTATTCTGTATGTTTTCCGTATTTGACTTTCTCCTAATTGTCAAGTGGAAAGGCTGCAGCTTAGTTATTCTGAAGTGTTCAAACTTAGCTCAGAAGCTGAAAAAAATTACTCTCTATTGTCTTTTTGTTTATGGTCCTTGTCCATGATGTCATACAATACAAATTTACGTACATCACTTTAATGTAATCTCCCATCTTTTCCTCACCTAACTTACTTGGAAACTAAAGATGCCAAAGCTAGCAAAATTTTCTTGTGGTATTAGAAATGCAGTTGGGTTCAGCTGAGCATGGTAATAAATTCATCACTGACTAATGAGTTCTTACACCACTTAGACCCTTATTTATCCCTAAAGTTGTTTGGGGTCTAGAGACCATCATCTTCCAAGTACCATTAAAAGTCCTAGTTTCTCCTCTGAGTGGATAAATTCCAACCTGCTCATGTCCCAGAACTATTCTTCCCCATCAGATTGCACAAGGCACAAGTAGGCTGCCTCTCCAACTCCCATAAGCTCCTGTGTCTTTCTGAGCAATGACATACCCTTAACTGGAGGGCAGTAGCTGTCTCCTTCTCCACTATCGTTAAATCTGTGCCTTTAGTCGTTCTTTGGAGTTGTGGACTTCTTTCAATGGAAGAGAGAGCTGAATCCTTCTCTTTACTTTCAGGTTGAGCACTCTGCTCCGCAGGCTCTTATAAAAGGACAAGGATAATAGAAAGGGCTTCTTCA
>NW_010144521.1:0-585 GCF_000699245.1 Pterocles gutturalis
CGTCGGGGGCAGGCCGTGGGAGTATGTAGATGGTATGTGTACATGTGCATACAGGCGTGTGTACATACAGGGGGACATAAACACAGGTGTGCAGGTATATGCGCAAGTGTACGTGTCCACGTGCGTGCACAAGAGCTCAGGTGCGCGCATATGTGCATGCACCACAGAATCACAGAATAACGTTAGAGATGGGAAGGGACCTGGAAAGATCATCTAGTCCAATCCCCCTGCCAGAGCAGGAACACCCAGATCAGCTCACACAGGAACGCATCCAGGCGGGCTTTGAATGTCTCCAGAGAAGGAGACTCCACACCCTCTCTGGGCAGCCTGTTTGTCATCCTCACAGTGAAGAAGTTTTTTCTCATATTTGAGTGGAACCTCTGCTATATGTGCCTGCATGTTATACACGTGCATGCACGTTTTACACACGAGCATATGCGCATGCACATCGACACACACAATGTGCGCGGGAGCAGATGTACGCACACACACATAAGTACATTTGCATGTGCACACACCCCCGCACCCCTGCTCGCACACATGCCCACCTGCGGGCAGGCAAGCACCCAGCCAAGGTACACGTGT
>NW_010144521.1:614-25073 GCF_000699245.1 Pterocles gutturalis
GTGGGTGCTGCGGCAAGGAGAGCAGCCGCTGCCACCTCCTCACCCCGCAGCGAGTTCCCCACTGAGCCCCACCACTGCCAAAACCCATCTGCGGCCTCAGAGGCCCCACGGCAGCCCGCCCAGGGGTTATCAAGTTCCCTCTGGGCAGGGTGCCAGGGCTGGACAGCGGGAGGGAGCGCAGGGAGGGGAACAGTCAGTGACCTTTGGAGGGAAGCCCACACCGGCTGTGGGTGGCGAAGGCAGGCGAGGAGGACAGGCAGCAGCCTGGCCAGGCTACCACAGGCCAGGGAGGCGAGGACAGGGCGAGCGAGGGCTGGGCAGCTTGCTTACAGAGAGGCACCGGCTGCAGTGGCAAAAAAAGTGGCGGGCAGCAGGGCAGAAGGCCGCCACGGTGTAAAGTTACATCAACAAAAGCCTGATGATATTCAAACCATTGATGTTTTCACTCTTGAATCACAGATTTTTACTTGCAGTGTAGCATATACATCTAAATAAATATAAATAAACCCCCAGCCCTGGGGGGCACAGAGGGCTGGGAGGGCCGGCCAGCAGCAAGGCCAGGGCGTGCGGCCCCAGGGGTAGGCAAAAAACCCTCAGGTCCTGCGCAGTCCTACCCGCTGCCTGGCATGCTTGTCTACCCTACAAGTAATTTTTCCATTGCCTCTCAGGTCGTTTCTTCTCTTTCTTTCCTCTGCCTTCACTCAGGCCCCTAGGTTGCAGGTATGCTTTCTGAGGGATTTTACCAACACAAGTGAAATTTGTGTTTTGGCAGGTCAATGTTGAAAGCAGGTTGATCAAATAATTTCAAAGTTGGGCAATGCCTGTAAAGTTTGACTCTTTGAGGTTGTGACTTTTTTTAGGTGTTAAATATGTGGAGCTGCAAGCATAGAAATGGGGAAGGAGTAAGTAGAAAGAAAAAAGGATAAGAGATCTGAATGTTTTTTATGTTATCCTTTAATAAAGGAAATTAAATAGAGGTGATTCTACCCTGGAAAAGGGTGTACTTTTTTTTTTTTTTTTTTTTTTTGGTGTAATCTAGATGCATGGGAAGTTCTTAAATGTTAGAATAAGCTGATAAAACCATAAACGTAAATTCTCAAAAGCATGATACTGAAACCAAGTGTTTGTTCTGAGCCAGGAAATGTGTGTTTAAGATCTTTAAGAAGACATGGATACATTACAGTTTTTAGCACAATTTTTTGGAAGACCTAACGTGTATGTTACAGGGTAATAGCTGGTAAAACCAATGGGCTTAAACTGCATCGTTACAAATCAGCACACAGAGTCCTGGTACTCGCAAAGAAGATGGTGGGCAGATGTATAGTTGAAATAGTAAGACTAAACAGAGTACTCTTGTACTTCAGTGTGCTCTGGAAGCAGGGTACATTGCTGTGCTCAGATGGACATTGGTATTTGTCTAAAAATAATCACTGAAATGAACACAGACTTCTGCATCTGGAGGCTCTCTCCCACACAGTAGCAAAACCTGCCAACTTTGATGTATTAAAATTTCAGATTCAGGATAAAGTTCATTGTGCCATGAGCTTTCCTGGTACCTCAGAAATAATAATATTGAGAAAACTGTATTTGGAAGATGTACTCTCTTGCTGCTTTTCCTTTGCTCTGTTGAAGAGCCCACACGTCCAGTTCTTATCTCCTGCTTGGCTATAAGGATGCTATGGGGAAGTATGTCACAGGCTAAAGTCCAAGTAAGCAACATAATCTGCTTTCCCCTTGCCTACAGAGCCAGTCTTCTCATCACAGAGGTGGTCGGGCCAATCAGGCATAATTTGCTTTTGGTAAATCCATGCTGGCTGTTCCCAGTCACCTTGTTGCTCTTACTCGGTCTGGAAATAACCTCCCAGAGTTTCAGGTGAAGCTGATCAGCCATAAGTTCCCCAGATCCTCCTTACCTGTGGCCCTTGGGAACCTTCCATGAACACCATGGTGATTCAGAGAGAACAAAAGGTGTCTTCACAATGACACTGGCCAGCTCTCAGTGTACTTGATTGCTTCCCATCTGATCCCATGAGCTTACGTATATCCAGTTTATTAGTCTGTAACTTCATCCTCCTCTTCTGTGAGCAGCACCTTTCTCCCCCAAGCTTTGCTACTATCCATAGGGATCTGGGATCCCCAAGACCACACCTTGCCAGTAGTGATGGCACTGACATAGTCTTTTCTGTGTCCTGTGCCACTAGGTGCTGTGCCCCATTAAGAAGCAACACCACAATTTCCTTAGTCCTCCTTTTGCTGTTGATGTACCTACAGATGCTCTTATTGTCCTTCACATCCCTCACCAGTTTGAACTCCGGCTAGCTTTGTCCATTTATTTCATCCCTACATGCTTAGATGATGCTCCTAAAGCCCTTCCTGGAATATATCCCAGTCAATCATTGCATGGAAGCTGTCTCCATAACTTTTATCAGGACATTTGGTCATCATCTTGCATCCTTATAGCAGGAAGGACCAGGACTGCTTACAATATCCAGGATAGGGACACCATAGATTTTTGTGATGGTGGTCTTTTTTACCCCTCTTTCTTTCCAAATAGTAGCTGGCACTTGTGTTGGAGTTGGGGTTTTTGGCCTCTGCAGATCATAAGGTGCTTTTTTTTTTTTTTTTTTTTTCTTTTTCTTTCATGTGACTATTGATTGCAATCCAGAGATCTTGCCCCTGGTTAGTAGTGGGCAGCTCATGGCCCATTGCTGCTTTGAGGTGATATTGCTTAGACATGTCACAGGTGTTCCTCTGAGGAAACCAATGCAATTGTGAGGAAGAGGCAGATGATAGCAGATTAAGGGAATATGCAGGATGGATCCAGCTGATGTGGATGCTGGGGTTTATGTATTGCACTGTCTGGATGCAGTGGTATGGGAAGGAGACTTCTCTAAAACACAGGTATGAAAGACTCAGCCTGGCTTATGTTTTGAGGAGGTGAGGGACAAATCGCATTGGCTGTGGACATGCAAAGAATGCTGTGTTAAGGACTATACTCAGAGTTGCACTGATGACCGAGCTGCATGATGGATTTCACTTTGATTCTGTTAGGGATAAATTGCTATTTTGGGGGAAGTACTAAATAACTTTTAGGTTTTACATCGTGTGCTTGCAATTTTTTTTTACTCTGAAGTAGTTTACCTAGCCATAGATTAACTGTGGCCATTGGTGTGCCCAGGTTGTTTCTGTTAATTGTACTTTCCTGCCTCATTTAAGTATGTTTAATATTCTGAAGCGCTCGGATATTAGGGTACAGAAATGCTTTTGCTGCCTTGAGTGCTGTCAGATACTTTACATTGGTATAGCCAGCTGCTGGAAAGCAACTGGGTCCGCCCAGCTGAGCTGACTCTGAATTTGGAGAAATCTGATTGGAATTCCCAATAGAAAAGCCACCACTCCCTCCCTGCTTCCTCGCTAATCCCTGAAGCAGCTCTGGGTGCTGGGTGTGGACTGCAGCTGAGGAGAACAAGTGTTTAGACCGTGTTTTACAGTGATCCCATCTACAGAGCAGGCTCCAGTGAGATGCTTCAATTGTGTGACTGAAGTAATGGTTGTTAAAACAGTAAAAATCAACAATTATAGCTAATAAACTGGCTGCTAAATAGAAGCAGTGCAGAAAATCTAATCTTAGCATCTGAACATTTGGAAACAAGTGATTTTTTTTTTTTAATAACTGCTGAAGGGCAACAAATACAACTTGCCTCATACACAAGTTGTATGGAATAGGCAGCGGTTTCCAGCAGGAGGAAAAGGACATTAAAAATAGAATCCCAAGACTCGTTCACCATTTGCTTGTGATGCTGGACAAATGCCATGGTGAACCAAGACTACAGCATATTAATTTCAGTAGTTGTTGATGTCTCACTTCAGATCTTTGTAGAAAATAGTTTCCTCTGGACATATCTTCGTAAACACACACAGAACTCTGCGTGTGTCCTGTTCTCATTTCCTGTGAAAACCCCAATACAAATGACCTGATAATACTTTTTTTTGGTGTTGATTTAAAATAATTATGTGAGTGAAAAGTAGATTGTGAAGCTCTGTTAAGTGTAACCCCTTAGATAATAAACATATTTTTGTGAGCAACCTGCCTTAGTTAATCCTCTTCAGAAAGGAGTACACTGAAGTGTTATGAGCCTTTGGGAGCCAAGCCAAGTGCTTCAGCTTGCTGATAGGTGAAGCCTTTATGTCCCCCTTTGCAGATAAAAAAAATAAGGAAGGGGGAAAGATCATCAGCAGTATAATGAAACACTGAAGTTCTGACGTAGAGCTTAATCTGGGCAGCTGGGAGATAAAAAAATCCCTATAGTGACTGGGTGATGATGATAGACTGTCGTGGTCTGTCTTCTCATCTGTTCTCTTTTCTTTCCCTGGTAAAAATTTGGAGGTGGGGATACCAGTCTTGACTCAGAGCTCATTTTCAATGCGGGAGACTTGAGCTCTTTAGGATGTCTGTAGGGGACTGCAAGTCAGTTTTCTTAATACAGTGTATTCCTTAGCTTAAGCAGGCAGTGAAGCTAAGAAAGTGTGGTGGAAGCTGCCTTGCCAGGCATTGGCAGGCAGGTGAGATGCTTTGAGCTTGAGCTGTGGATGGAGAAGCCAGGTCACAACTGAAATGGGCATTGCTTCTAATCTTTTCACCTCTCATTCCTGCCATGATGCATTATGGTGAGCAGTTAATTAGTTTAAAGTGGTTAATAATGGGTCCCCAGTGTCTTAAAACCTGTCCGGTCCTATCTGGCCACTCCACACTTTGCTACTTACAGTAAACATGACCCTCTGTGTCCTGAGAGCTGTGGTAAAACTCTTGGTGGAATCAGATAATGAGTGAAACAAGTGGAAATAAGGGAACAGGCACCTCACTTTTCAAAGTCCTCTGGATATGATTCCCTCCACCTCCCATATGTTTTTATACAGGTGTGTTTGCCAGTGTTGATTTTTAGTGCCTGAAACCAGACTTAGCTTTTGTTAGTGTGTAGGAATAGCAAGGAGAATGTGTAAACTGTACCAAATTACTGCTCCTTTTATTCACAAGACAGACACATTACTTTGAAAAATACAGAAGCAGAATGCAAGCAGTATTCAGAAAAGTTTATTTTATTCCCTGACTAAACTCAGCATTGACTTTTGTCAGGTATGCCTCCAATTAACTTAAATCCAGCCCCTGGAGAAAGAAAAAGTGATGAGCAATCAGTGAACGTACTATCAAGAGTGGTTTTCAATATTTCATTCTAGGATCTGAGCTACTTTACCTCCAGTTCTTCATTTCAACCTGAAGTATTGAGCTTTTCCATGGGCATTTCTAAAGGGCTGTGCATGCTTCTGAGTCCCAAGGAGCACACTTGTCCTCCCCTTTCCCCACACGAAGAGACAAACTGGTCTCTTGGTTAAGGTGTGATGTGGGGGTTCATGTTATCTTGAAGCAGTTCCCATTTCTGGCCCGAAGACTGATCTTGATCGAGTGAGGGTGTTTCGGTTCCTCCCTGTGAGCTGAGGGAGATTTCCTGCTGCATTTTGCTGAAATGAGCCTGTCTGGGGAGAGTCTTGTTTCCCTGAATGCTTCACCCAGCATGGTGGCCTCTGGAAAGATATAGGATGAAAGGAGAAGCAGTTCATGTGCACCCCGTCGTCTCCAAGTCTTGTGTACCATCTTTCTGCCAACCTTGCCCTTGCCTCCTCCAGTTATCCTGAGGGAGCAGAATATAGAGATTTCTGTTCGTCCCTTTAGGGTGAGGGGTTTTTGCTTCACTGCAGGTCTCCTTTGGTCACCTCTGTAGATGAACTGGAAATGCTCTTTTTTTTTGGCCGTTCTGCGTTCTTTCTGTTTCTGTGTCGTGAGGCTGCCAGCACTGCAGGAATTTTCAACCCTTTTTTTCTGCCTTTTTGCTCTCTGCTGTGCTGTATCATTCACTTTTCTACATTCAGAGCCTTGCCCTGCTTCCTGACATGGTGTCTGGTTTCAGAAAGAAGTCTTGAGCAGTTGCTGTAGTGTGAAAGATGGTTAGGAGCAATGCTTTTGTTTACTCAGAGATTTTCTGGGGACATCTTGGTATGTTCTGCAGAACGCAGCGCAGATGAAACTGCCTTGCATCACATAGCTATGCAGATTTGGGTTAACTGTTGTTTCCATTGTAAAAGAGAAGCCTGACTGACAGCTGTTTTTCTGACCACATGCCTACATCATTTTTCCAAGATAAATATAGAAGTCTGACTTGCTGAGCAGAGCAAAATGGCTTAGTGCAATTAATGTGACATGCTTAATAATGCTTGGAAGGGTGCAGGCATCTGCATTTATCAACCTGACATGGCTAAAAAAAAAAATCTGACAAGCAATCCCAGCACAAACACAGCACATGTTTTTGTAAAACAAGGGACCGCACAATGACCAATTGGTTATATTGCTTTTGAGACAAGATACTCTGTTTTTTTACAAGAGAAATTTATGTGGTGCCAGAAACTCACTTTACCCTTGGGTTATACTACAGGGTGACAAATAAAATTTACAATTTTTTTTTTCTTTGGCATTTGAATGTCATAATTACTTTCCTATTTAAACAGCTTGTTCCTTGAATACAAAGTATGGTTTGGTTATTAGCACTGCACCAGCACCTTAGTGAAATCAGGTCCAACCAGCTATCGTATTTTTTTTTTTTTTTGCCAGTCAATAAATGATTTTTAAAAGGTCATCATGACATAATTGAAAAGTTGAAGGCTCGAGTAATTAGCATACAATATGCAGCTTTCCACACCCAGTATTTTTATACTGCTGCATTAGTAATACTGCTGTCTGGGGAGGTTTTAATTTGAAAAGGAGGGCACTCCTGAGGGGTTTCTGCTTGAAAATGAAATCCTATTTAGCTTGAGAAGAAAAAGCATCAGCCACAGCTCCAACCTCTCTTGGCTCAGGTGCTCGAAGATGTTAGAAGAGAAACCTGTCTCCCCTCCTTTCCTCAGCAGCAGTACTCATTTTACTGTAGCTCTTGCTGCTGCAGGGCAGCTGTACCAGATTCAACCTCCTGTGGCTAGTGGGACCTTCTCTTCAGTGTGTCCTTACCCAAAAGGTAGAACATACAAGTCACAACATTTTTTCATCCATATATAAACACCAGATGCTTGGCTGGCTGCCCCTTGCAGGAAAGCACAGAAGTAAGAGGGGATGGGAGAGAAAAAGGAGAGTTTAAGCTGCCTCACGTGCCTTGTCCCAGTGAATTGCCTGGTTTTGGTATTAGGTAGAGATTTAATTCCTGTATTTTGGGTCTTGCTCCCTGCCTGACTTCCAAGGAGTGTCAGAGGAGGGGGCAGAAGGACAAGGACATGGGAGGCATTGATCATTGAAAAATGTAGCTGGGGAGAAGGGGATGACAGTGTTGATTTATTACCAAAGTGGGGGTGAATTGTGTTTGAACCCAGAGGTTAAAAGTGCTATAGTTTGTTTGTCTCCTGAGACAACCACTATCCCAAGTGCTGAGCTCGTCACAGAAGCGTAGAATTGAGAGACACCATACAGGTATCTGCTGGAGGATGTAGTATTATGTTTGAGGTAATTCTAGCACATGTTGCAGGCTGCATCTGACCCATGTGGCTGCATTGCCTTTCTATGGAAGCTACTGTATGATCTCTGTCTCAGGCCCATGTGATATTGGCATGTGGCCACGTTACACCTCTTGACCCCAGAGCTGAAAGATACTTTGGAGTGTTAATACCCGTGCAGCAGAAGAGATCATCCAAGCTGTTATGTACCCAGCAAAGGCATTCAATAAGTGTTTTTTTATGGAAAAGCATTGAACATCTATCCCATACATGTCAATCTACCACTGCCCAAACATAGATCTATGGTAAGGGGTCTTCTCTGCATTTGTGATTTTGCTTTCACAGTTTGTTTTCTTAGTTTTACATTTTGTAATACTAGAAATTAATACTTCCTGACTGGCATGCTGAAGAAATACAGATATTTTCGCTGAGAAAATTAAATCCTACATGACAGACGAAAATCCAGGTGAAATACGTGGGTGGACGTTTTACCTGAGTCAGTACTGAAAGGTTTGGCCCTTAGTGTGGAAACAGACCTTGGAGTTTTACCAAGGTGCTTCAGAGCTCCTTGTTCCCATTGCTTTTCTCTTTCAAATATGATGATGGGGGCTGTCTGGATGCAGAACTCATTTGAACTAAAAATAAGTATCTTTTAAAGCAGGATCTTCATTCTCTGGTCTCTCAGAAGGTCTGCTCAGGTACGAAACAGTGTATTGCTTTTGGTGCAGATTTTCTAGGCTCGTGTTTAATCTGTGTGAACTGTGAAATACTGATTTTACTTCACTTACATGGAAAAGGACAAGCTTGTGAGCAAATTATTGTGTTCCTAAAGATCGAACAAGCTCCTTTGAGCTAGTTCCTTTGCTAACCTACAGTGATCATTTGTTGTAGGATCTTAAAAATAAAACCTGGCTACTTCAGACTGTTAGAGACACTGAAGAAGAAATATAGTGCTCTTCATGCACAGGAGAATGGGATTCAAACAGATACAATAATTGTTAATTGTGAATTCTTGTCAGGTATTCCTTTGTAAGCCTACAAGTTCCCTGACAGCCTTGCAATTACGGAAAGAAATATTAAAAAAAAAAAAAAATCACAGAGCAGATGTGATTCTGTGCCCAGGGATTATTCTGTAACCCTGGAAGGTTGAACTAGTACTGCTTTTGCAAAAGGAAGCACTGGGTGAGCACCTATATACTTTTTCACGAGTGGCATCGGGTTTAAGAAGTGCCTCACCTGGAATCTTCACTGTTCTATAGAGGATATTGAAAATTAATGCCATAGCATGCTTCTAAATTGATCAAAATTGATTTAATTACAGACATAAAGGCATTGTAAAGCTGGATGAGCACTCACAAGGCATAACTTCAAGGGTAAGATCCTTATACGATGTAGGTTCTGTAACACTGAAGTCTGCCAGCTTTCTGTTTCATGTGCTTACTGAATACATGTCTGTTATTTAGGACTTCTTATCTGTAATGACCATAAAGGAGTTGAAAAGGTACAGTAAATTTTAAATTGTTGTTCTGTTGCAGCCAAAGTCATAAGAATTGCATCTGTGAGGCTTGATCACCAGTGTGACCTTCTGTATTGGAATGGGAACTTTTCCTTCAAGGTACAAATTACCCTCTCCAACTTGGAGTGAACAGCTGGAAACTGCTGAGGGATCTGTCCCTCAGAATGAGGGGAAATGTGATAAAATGGATTGTGTTTCTTTCATTAAAGTATCCACACTGGTGTTTCTAAGAGTGGCATGTTACTTCTGTTTTCATCTTATAATTTTGGTTAATTCTATGCTTACAGACACTGCTATGCTCTCCACTGTTCAATTAAAGAAATGAGCTCAGAAATATATCAAGTACCCCCACCCCCCTTTTTTTTCTTTCCTTCTCTGTAAAAACACTCCTACAGAACCTGGAAACAAGATTTACATGATAAAATCTTTGCCCTGAGAGTGAATACTGTGGTTTGATTTCACTGCCAAGACTCCAGGCTTCTCAAAAGCTTAGTTATGAGCATGTAGGGCCCTCAGCTAACAGTTATATAGCATAGCAAGTGCTTGTAATAATTTATGAACTGGAATGGAGTTGTAAAGTGACTTCTGATGCTATAATGCTGGTAATGCTGGAAATTGTACTTTCATACAGTGTATCATAAGTGCATCGTACACTTAATTACTAATTAAGACATAACTAGCTGAAACACTAGCTCTCATGCCTAATTTTTTTTTTTTTTTTTTTTTTCAGAGTAAAGTGATGCCAAATCTGTAAAATCGTCAACTGGAAGTAGTTGCAAATAATATCAAAATTAGTGTCAAAGTGGACTTTCCGTGGAAGAAGAAAACACCACTAATGCTGTCCCATCACAGGCACAGAGAGCATGCAACCTTTATCTTCCTGCCACAGATATGTGTTTATGGTGAGGGAGAACTGGAGAGGCCACCTCGCAGTGACACACATTGACAATTTCTTTGTGCTCATATTTCGGTTTCCATTCTCTTAAATTAAAAAAAAAATTCTTAGTGCAAGAGAAGTTCACCCTCCATGCTGTTTAAGCCACAGTCTATATGCAAGTCGTGTGAATGATGGAATATTCAAATTGCAAGGTCTTTTATGTTCTGTTTACATTAAACAACATCCTATGCCAAGTCTTCCCTGACCTACTCAAGCAAATAATTCTCTTGTGTATGGAGATGAAGATTTGTCTCATTTTCAAATGTCTGTTGCCAGCAGTGGTTGGTCTAGAAAGTGTTTTGTTTTCCTTAGCTTTTTTATTTGTATTTAAGTACTAGATTTAGTTCTATGTGTGTGTGCATGTGCACATTGATGCATGAAAAGACAACGCAAATGTATGATAAGGCTAACATTTGAAAAGTAACATATTTGGAGTATTAAAATCTATCTGTATTGGGCTATCATATACCTATGACAAGGGCAGTTTTTATTACCCTGATAAGGAATTGGTAGGAAAACAACAGTGGCTTATTTTTAATTGAAAAGAAAGTTGCATGGTTTGAATGACTCCACATATTGTTATCATAAAATGGGGATAAATGGAATAAATTGCTAATTGTTTCTATAGAGGCATTGTAAATCTAAATGAGCATTCCTAAGGAATGGCCTTCCAAATAAGACCCTTATATGATGTAGATTGTACATCAGTGGTTGTCACTGTGTAGTCTGCTGTTTTACTGTTTATTTTTTTTATCATATGAGGAAGACTTGATATTTGGAAAGATGTGTGATATTGTTAGCTTTGTGGCTGTGAAAATGTTTTCAGTCAAGGCAGCATAGATAAAAGGGCTTTAGGGAAAGCATCAGGGAGGAATGTCTTTGCTCCACCGGTGTTGGCAGAAGCTGATTATTGACACAGAGTTACTCTCTGGAGGTTTATGCCAGATTCAGGTAGCTGTAAAGAGTGATGAATACTGAAGGGTTGTCTGTGAAAAACTGTATTTTATCTGTAGATAAAGCAATTATAAAGGTAGCATACGCACTGCTATCACAATACTAATTTCTTACCCACTTGGGAAATTAACATGAGAGCCTTTGGACAGTTCGCAGGGAAGGTTATACAAGGCAGCTTTTGCAGGTTAAGTCTTCTGTACTGTTCTTTGCAAGAAGAGGGATTGTAAAGTGGGGAAACCTGGCTGAGGACCCAGATTCTCTTTCAACTGTCTTGTGATTTGAGTTACAAAACCTGTTTTTTCATGCATGAATTCATAAATACCGTTAAAAAGATCTTGTATCTTCAGTAGAGTTCCTTACAATGGTCTTATAATGTTGTATTTTCTCCCTACTCAATGGGAGACATCTCAGATGTTCATCTCAGCTGGAATTTCAGCTTCCATTTATATTGTGGGAATATGGTTAAAATCAGTATGATGATTAATTTTATTAGTTCCTTTATATAATGTATCTATGTACCACCTCCAGATACACTTACACTTAAGACAGATATGAATGGAGCAGCAAAGTTAACTAGCACAACATGCAATCGGGTACCAACTAGGGGACTAAAATATCCCTCAAGCTCTCAGGTCTTCTCAATAACACTCTGGAAATGGTCTGGTTAAACAGCTAATGATCCTCAAAGCGTCCTCTGAAGTTGATTAAACTTGGTCTTTACCAGGGCAAGGGAGTCTTAAAGGTATATCCTTTGAGACATGAGGCATCTACCTGGGTAACCATGGGGATGCCTCTGAGCTGTGGTACTTGCACCCTGACAGCGCATTAGAGAGAGAGCTGGCGTGCATTGTTCCTCCTCCACTGCCTACATTGGTTTCCACTGGAAGAAAACCTGCAAGAAATTCAAGGAAGGATGCGTGGTGGCCTCTGTCAGTCCCCTCATCTGGACATTGAGGGACTGAGACTTTGGGACACACTACAGAAGGCATTGCATTTGCCCTGTAGTCCTGTGTAGCATCAGAGTTCTCTGGCTGATGAATTGCTAGGCTGAAAATGCAGAGAGGTGTTTTTTCAGATATAGAGGATGAGAGTCATAAGCAATTTGACAAAACAAAGCAAGGTACTAGATTTGAACTGGAGAACTGAACTTGGAAGTCAATGGAGTTTATGCAACATGGGAGTAGTGTGGCCCCAGGGGACAAACCTGGATGTGCAGCTACACCTTCCACCCACTTTTATGTCTCAGCTGCCTGAGATCTGGGTGAAGCACAGAGTAACAGCACTTGGGGAACTATAGCAAAGTCCACACCTCCAAGAGAGACATCTAACTCCTTAGCCGAGTAGACAGGCAGAAACAGCTCTTGCTACTGCTGCTGGCAATGACATCCTGAAACAATGTGGGATTCAATCAGGAGATTTTACACTTGGGAGTCAAATTCTTGAGAGAATGTAAAAACATCCCCCTCATGTCTTCTGCACTGGGGAATGGGTCAGTCATCCTTGCTGCAGAGAGTTACCCACCGAGATTTTCAGTGCATTCGGCACTGGTCTAATAACTTTCTTACTGGTGTCAAGCAGAACAGAAGCGGGCCAGAGCTAACCATTTATTGCAGCTATTTAGGTAAATGGTGCAAGTAACAACCTTGTATGTGACACTTGCAGGAAGTCCGAGGGCATCAGAGTGGATGTCTGAGACATGGGGAGTGGGGATCACAGGGAAGGAGTTTCCTTCTCAGCTCTCCTGGCTTTTGTTCTCAAAGATTTAAAACAGGTTTTGCCTGGATAAACCAAACGGCTTTTCCCAACTCTGTCATTTAAGCCTATGGTGCCCAAACTGAATGGCCTTTAACGTTAGCCTTTAAATCTTTTAATGTAGTGATTAAACATGACAGGGATTAAGTCCCTGTCCAATAGCAGCTCACCTAGGTGCATTGTTGGTTAGATGTAAAGCACAAAGTCAAATGCTCTTAAGCACCCAGGCATACTGCTGTTTCAAAATCTAGCAAGCTCTGTCATGTCTTGTGATTAGGAAGCATTTCTTTTTTATTGAAGATAGAGTGAAACAAAAAGCTGATAAAAAGAAAGTATTCCACAGCAAAAAAAACCCCAACATTGTGGACAAAGGTTAGAACAGAAATCGAAGGTTTTTATCCTAAGTATTTTTAATATGTATATGGTATGGTTTAGATATATTTATGAGGTTCCTAGTGTAATGGAAAAAGAACTTAGAAATTAATAATTTCCTCAAGTATCCAGGCAAGAGACTAAATTATGCATACAAGGCAAATCAAATAGAGTTTGACACAAAAACCATTAACTAATAAAAACATTCTTCTGGTTGCCAAGTTGCCTAAAATCTCCCAGGAAATGTCAGAAAGAAGGTGCCTGTATGAGCCATGGAGCCTGTAATTATATCAGCACACAGTATATTTATTCTTGCAGGTTTTTTGCCGCAGCACAGTTTTTTCCTCCTCATTGTTTTATGTGGTTCTTAAGGTTAGCATACAGTTCGTGCATGATTTGAACCCTGTTCTGGAGACCATGTCCTTTGATTCCTCGTTGGACTTTTCCTGTGGTGCTAATTACTCTAGCAACTGAAGGCTTCACGTGTCTTTATTTTTATAACATCTCAAAGAGATAAATAGGGAGCATTACTGCACTTTACAGATTAACAATATAAAGTTTGAGGTAAAAAAAATGCAGTGTATTAATTTATTGAGGGAAAATGCCATTTCAAGAAAATTAAATTGTCCATTGACAGGTTTTGCTGTTACGTGGAAACTCCTCTGGGAAGTGTGACTCTGTCGCTCTGGAAGTGTGACGCTTTTGTTTTTTCCTCCAGAAAAAGAGAATGAAAATGTTTTCTTTCCACCTGCTTGGATTTAAGAGGGCTTTTTGCACTGGCTCCAAATATTTAATTTGAAATCTCTTATCTTAAAAAGAAGTAAACTCAGTCAGTGGAGTTGAGCCCTTTGTGAGCTGTGTCTCCTAATGCGTATTCTCTGTACAGGGGTTACATGATGCTATGTGCTGTAGCAGATGGAGTCAAGACCGGGAGCCTGGGTTTCTAAAAAGCAAAGAAAACACATGGATTCATCATATTGTTGGTGCCTGTAGGCATGCCAACAGCCAGGACAAAAATGCGAGCTTCTGTGCAGGACTGGTGCCAGGTACACAATGAAGGCAGCGGCAGAGAGCAGCTGCCAGCTGCCCTGTGTGGGGCAGCTGAGGCTTTTGGGAGGGCTGGAGTGCTTTGTCAGAAACTTTCACAGGCATTTCTGGACAGGCAAATTAAAAAAGGAGAGTCCCAATGCCTCTCAGCTCCTGAGCACAGAAGCTTTTGCTTTAATCTTTCTTCTTTTCCCTTGCACGCTGCTTTGCACTTCTCTCTCTCTCCTGATGCCATGTACTTGCCTTTCTCTGCATTCCTGGTTCTCCCCAGGCTTCTGTGCTTCTTGTACCATGATTTATTTATACAGCGCTCTTCCTGCTGCCTTGCTGCACGCCAGTCCCTGCTTTGCTCTTTCGTGCTCTCACCAGTCAGCCAGCTCAGTTTTCCCTTTCTACTCCCTCTGCGTGCTTTTTTCCCTCATGGTCTTGCCAGCCTCCAAACCTGTGCATCCCCCATTCTGCCCTCCTGATCTTCTCTGCCTTTTCCCACTCCAGCTGCTGGTCCTCACCCCCTCCCAGCCTCCCCAAACCCTGCAGACTATGCTGATCCCCATGCACTCCACATCTGAATCAGATGTGTCTTCTTACACGGTGTGTGGACGGCGTCGGTGCTCTTCTGTTTCGGCTGATGCTCAGCCTGAAGCATCCCAGAGCTGTGGAAGTGCTGCTCTGGGCAAAGGGGAGGGAGCACATCTCGCATATGGTCACTTTGAGGAGACCTTTCTGGGGCTGGGGAGGGCTGTGGATGTCGGTAAAGCTGCTCGTGGATGAGCAGGATGTGTAGAGCAGGATCCTTGCGCAGGCCTGGGGAGGATGTGGGGGAGCAGAGGCATAGTGGGGAAGAAGCATGGTTGGCAGGCGGGGGCTGAGGAGGGAGACCACCCCCTTCTTCCAAGGTGGCCTTTCAGACAGCCTCGTTATTGCTAGCTCCTCTCTAGGGTTTGCTTTTCCCATCCCTGCTGAGGGAGCAAGAGTTAACTCAGAGGGTGGCAGCTGGACATGGCCAAAGCCCTGGTATGCCTGCTGACCCAGCTGCCAGCACCTGCCCCCTTCACTCTCCCCGACCCTGCGCCCTCTGCCCACAGGACTGCCTCCTCTCTCAGGCAGAAAGGTGGCATGAGGCAGGTGCTGTTTCAACCCTGCTCTCTTTTTTTTTTGATGGACAGTGGTATGATCTGGCTCGGATTTCATGGAAAGGAGGAAAGGATGCTCTGGCCCCTCACAAAATCTTTTTGCAGGAGCTGCTAATGGAGGGATGTGACCCTCTGACTGGGAGAGATTTTTCTACATGGGAAATTATTTGAAGCAATATGTATAAGCAGGGGGGGTCAGAGCAGTCTTCCAGCTTAGCTGCTGCCTAGCCCTAATTTTGAGGTTGTCTGAGGAGGGCTCAAGAAATGGGGAAGCGGTGCATAAACTGAGGACAAAGCATGCTGAAGCTGAAAAAAAGCTGCACTGTAATGAGGAAGGATGCCATCTACATGACAAAGAAACTGTAGTCTGTACTTGATGCTGGACTTATCAGTGCCTGAGTTTTGAAAACTTCATCTGTATGGGTAATACAGCGGAGTTAAACTTAAGGACATAAAGACCTTGCACAAAGGTATTCTCCATCCCAGCAAATGAACTGAAAATATAAAACATGTGGAGCAATCTGATTTTTAACAACAGTTAAAAAAAGAAAAGCTTTTACTGCGCATTTTAAAAAGTTTCAAGGACAGCAAAAAATCACTGGCATGGTTTAGCCATATCCGGAGAGCTGATGCAATCCATATCTGTAGGGAATTGCTTAACACATCTGGGCAAAGTTCCTGCTGGTGCCGTCTGCTGGACATCTTTGCAGTGTAATAAGCGATGTGTGGGTGTTTTGGGGCCCCTGCTCTAGATTCCTCGCTTTGAGCCTGTCATTTCTGTTTCTCTTGTTTGCTGATGGTCACCAGCTGGGTCCTGACTGTGAGGCTGGGCTGTCCCATCGAATGAGCATGCACATTTGAGCCCATGGTGCCTCGGACCTCCAGAAAGTACAGGTAGAAATGGTAGAGGCCTTTCTGATAGCTTCAGTTGGTGTACTTTGCTATTATTTGTATTTCTTTGGGGCTGAAAGACTCCCAAAAGAGGGTTTAAGTCTCCTTGCACTGAGTTTCCCAAGCAAAATAATTATGAGCATTGAAAATAAAAGTATATAAATAAAAGTCGTACGCTCTGCAGAGAGAAGCAGGAGGTGAAGACAGCAGGTGCCTTGAACACTCTGCAATGATGGTCATTGCGGTAAGCCAAGGTCCCAGGAAGCCTATAAGCTTATAAAAAACCCTTTTCAGCTAAAATAAATCACCACAGCTTCCCTCTCACAGCTGACCAGAGATTTACTCAGTTTACACTCAGTTTAGGATCCTCCCAAAGCTCTTACAGCCTTTTCTGAACTGTGTCGCACGAATAATCCCCAGCTCCTGCTAAGTGTCCGTACAGTCCAAAAATAATTTGTATCTTTATGCATTAAAATATCACTGTTGCCGAGGGGAAATCCCTCCTGTTTCCTGCAAAGCTTTCTCTTTGCTGCTCTCCCTCTCATTGGTGAGGATTGGACTCGACCACAGCTGACTTTGCTGTCTCACTCCCTGCAACGGGGTGCCAAGAGTCAGACACTGACACAGCAGCTTTTCCCCCTTTCCCTCCATTTCCCCTGGCTGCTGCCAACTCCCTCAAAGTCCCGGGGATGCAGTTTCTGTCTGGTGCAGGGAGGTGATAAGGCTTTGACTTTTTTCTGGGGGCTGGCTTGCTGTGGCTGGTCTGAAGGGCACAGCGAGGTGAAAGGAGCAGGTGAGGGACCAAGGGGCCAGCCAAAAGCTCCCAGGTGAACGATGCCTGGTGCACTGTGTTTCCCACTGAGTTTTGAGCTGGCAGTACATCCTGGCAGGTCTGGCCCTGCGGCTGGGCTGGCTGCAGTCGCTCTGGGAAGATCAAGCCTTTATTTTTATTTTTATTTTTAGGCCTTTTTAAACAGTTTTGTAAGAACAGAGCTGTAAGATATTCTTTAAATTTTAAAGGCTGTGCGCTTTCTTTTTCAGAGCTGCGTTCTTTGTTGTCAAAATATGTACATAACCTTGAGGTCCCAAAAGCCTGTTTTAGGATCTGTGAATGGGCTGCACATGATTCTCTTACAAACAATCACTTTAATGCACTTCTCTTTTTTTCTGTGGGACCTTAATGAACCTTACAGAGACTGAGGGATGAACCAATTCAGTATTTGCTAATATTCTGCACTGGTAAAACAATACAAAACCACCTTGATGGGAGGAAGGAAATAATTATTAAAAATATGTAAGGATGTATGTCCGTGCATGCATGTGTGCACACGACCAGTTTTGATTCAGAAGTGGAAGTGATGTCAGCTAACACTGACAAAATGCAAGCGTATTTTTTACTCCCATCAGTCTTTCTAATGAGGCTAAAGCACTGTCACAGGACTCTACTGGTTGTTGAGTTTCAAAAATGCCTCCCATTGAAATTTCTATGAATTTTAATGGATATGAGCTATTAAGACAGCAAATAAAACCTAGAAGACCTAGGTTTTATCTTACCTATTTGAAATACGGTGGGTTTTTATTATTGTTATAGTTCTTGCTGCCAGTCTGAGGTGCCGAAAACAAAATAAAAAGAATCCTGCATTAGCACAGATGGCTCACATTCTGCTTTAATTGGTATATTATAATTTTCCCTCTTCATATTTTCCTTCTGGTTTTCAAATATACTTTTTAGTTTTTCCATATCCCTTCATAACTTTAAAGTTTGCCTTAGCTGGTCTATTTTTCTGTTTCAGAAAAATCAAGTCAATTTAGCTTGGCAAAGCAAATTCGTTTCCTTCAGATGAGAGGGGTTTCACTGGTGTCCTAGTTCCCAAGTTACACAGTCCCCTAACTGTTGAGCTGTATTTATTGACACAGATGCAAAGCTGTCCGGCTGGAGGAGCTGCTACTTGTAAAGGCATAGGTAGGGAAGAAAGATTTTTTCACCCATTACCTGTATATCCGAGGCCAACTCCACCTCTTTGGGTGGGGTGTCTGCAGGGCAAGCTTAAGATGAGCACTGATGGAAGGGATCTTACCTCTGCTTTTTCTTTCAGGTTTCACGCACATGCTCACACTCTGCCACAATTACTCTGGCCTTCCCTTGATTAAGTTTTTAACTCAAGCTGCTTGTCTCAGCTGAACTTCAAAAAACCCAGGAAAAAAACATCATCTTGTTACAGAGAGCAGGGATGCAGAACCAAGTGATATGAGAGCACCTGTGCAATTCCAGCTGATGCCGTTGCAGAGGCTGAAGATATCAGACTAATCTTGTTTCTTTTTTTTGTTTTAAATTTACACTGTATCCCGCTGGCATCAGCAGAGAAGCTTGAGCTGGAGATGATCACATAGACAAGTTTGTCCTTTCTGCTTCATTGACTTTCATCATCTGTTCAAAAAGTTTTATATGCTCCCAGCTGCTTAAAGACTTTTGACTTTACAGAGTTTTTTTTTCACTGAAATCCCTGTACCTGTCTCTGATTGGCTTGAGAAATCTTATGCAGACACAGAACTGGATTGTGAAAGGTCTGTGAATAAGTATTTCAGATGGTTAATATTCCCTGCCCAGTGCTGGACAGCAAAGTATCTCTGTATGTATTTAAATGGCAACCATTCTAATCACTGGTTCAAAGCTTATATTGCTTATAGCAAAACCTGATCAACTTTGTGATAATTGTCTGTGTACTGGAACAGCCCCTCTATACAAAAGATAAATATCATGTTGAAGGTGTTCTCCACTGTATTTACTTCTGTCAGTACGTGTTGAGGGATGAAGGAGAGGCGTGCGTGAAATTCCTCCCAGGCTGTGCTTAGCTGTTTTTCTGTGCTCGTCTGCCCAGCTCTCCCCTTTGTCTGTTCATCAGAGGATGAACTCTTACGCTGAAATGAGTAAAATCTCCAAGAGAGTGCACAGCCCTCCAAACAGTAGCTTGTCCTTTATAGAAGAAAGGACTTGTAGCAGGTAACAATTGACATGTCTCTAAGGGAAAGGAAAACTACTTGAAAATTAATGTCTTTATATGCAGTGGAATTTCACGTTACTAAGCAAAAAGAAACTAAATAACACATGGGTAGAGGCATCAAGTGAATCTTTTCACCTGGGCTTTTGGAAAATGCTACCTGAGAAAAATAAGTTGTGTAAAAACCTATGTGGTGCTCATCTCTTCAAGCAGAGTGACTGCCTAATTAACCACACTATCTGGGGATGAGGCCGTGCTAGAAGATCAGATGAGAGAAGCACAGTTAAAATAGCACAAAAATAAGAACCGTGGGGCAGAACCAATGTTGTGAGGGGAAAAATGACTGGTTAGAAACTGACATCCATACACACAAAAGAATATCTCTTGTACATTAAATTCAAGTCATTGCAGACTTTAGAACCTGTGGCTACTTTGGGAGACAGAACATCTCTAAAACCACAGCGAAACAAAGAAGAAGGTGGAACATTTGTGAAATACGGAAAACTTGTGTGTGATTTATACCATCTCTTTCTGGCCACAAACCTTTGTTCCTAGGTTAGGCGTTTGGCCTCCCTCGAGTCTCTCAGTAGGCAGCAGAGAAAGAGAGAATCCTGCTTGGCATCTCCCAAAGTGGCTAAGCGTCCCTGCTTGTTCATACAATCCTGAGAGTGACCTTACTGAAAATTTTAACACAGGATGCTGAAAGAAGTGCATATGCCAAAACTGGTCCTATTTTTTCTATTTAATATCTTCCAAAAAAGCCCCAAAAGATTCCGTTTTAGCCAAGCCACTAAGAAGAAATGAAATTAATGTATGTGTTCTTATAGTGTGTTTCAATTATAGCAACAACACAGGGAAACTGTCAATAAAAGCAATAAATTGAGTGAGTATGAGTTGCCATGTATGATCATACAGGGGTAAAAGCAACACTGGTTAGGGAAATATGGGGTATCTTTGCTCCTCGCTAGGAGGAGCGTGTCCAGTGTTCACTCAGACAACTGCTGTCTCCTGCTGCCCTCGGTGCTTCCAGTGTTATTCACGGCTCTTCTGCTTTGCACAGGTGGTGAAATTTTCTCTCAGTGGCTTGTATCAGTTTGATAGTCTTTCCTGAAAAGCACTGTGCTCAGAGCTGCTCTCTTTTCGCCTGCTAGTTTCCGAGTGGGAGTGTCATTCTCTGAAAGTTTGGTTGTTTAGGAACTGAGCTGAACTGTGGGGCTGGTTTTAATTTTTGCGCTCTTGTAAACTCCATCTCCTTTTGTCTCCACGTGGCCACATTTATCTTCTCCCAACTCTTTCTTATTTGCTGGTGCAGTAGAACAGGACCTGCTGCTCCATAACCAGCCACTCCTGCATCTGCTCCAGCATCCTCTCTGGGACAGTGGAAAGTGCTGGGTCCAGCAGTGAAAGGTCTGAAAAATGCTGGAGCAAGGTAGTTAGAAAGAATCTCCTTTAACGAAAAAAAATTTGCACTTGCCCACCCTCGAAGACTGCTTTATGTCCTGCAGCCTACGCTGGAAGATAAGCTCCATTAAAATCAAATCACAACTTTATTTTTAGCACTTAATATATTCTTTTTTTTCCATGCACATTTCCATTCCCTTTTAATTCATGAAACTCCTGGCCTCGGTTGCCTTTGGTGGGAAGGAACTGCACCAGGCAGTCGTATGCTTTGGGAAAGGATTGATTTTCACCCTTCGCCTTTCATTTTCAGCAGATGCCCTTCTGTTTGTGTGTGATGGGAAATGAGGACTCACTTTCTTTGGTGCCATTCATTATTTTGAACACCTTTATCTTTTCCCTTCTCTGAAGTGAACAAGTTTGATTTTACTATTCATCTAGAAGCTTATCATGCCTCTAATTATATTCATTGTCATTTCTGAACTAATTTAATTTCTGCTTTGTCCTTCTCAAGGTGTCCAGAACTGATTGCAATGCACTAAGTTGGGGTAATAAAAAGTATATTCAGTATTGCTTCTCTGTTCTATTCTTTTTCCTTCCTAACTATTCCTTGTTTTATCACTGCAAGACAAGTCCAACAAAATGCCTGCAGTGACACCCAAGTGTTTTTCTGACTCTTGACAGTAAATTTAGAAGCCAGATATTCTTCCTCTCAGAAGGCACCATCTTCTGTTTTAAAATTCTGCATTCATCTGTGATGGCATCTTGCTTTGCTGGTATCTCACCCAAGCTCCGCTCTTGGGTTTCTTAAAAGGTTTTGCCTTCTACCATTTTCACTCTCCTGTTTCTTTATTCATTTTCAAACTTTCTCAGTGAAAAATCTCTTGTCACTTGACTGCTAAAGACTGTTTTATATCTGCATTTTATTCCTCTCCATTCCCACAGCCTGAGTTTATCTGTACTTGTTATGAGGTAACTTGAGTTATCTTGTACTTTTATGATTGTCCATTTTTAAAGTACTTTAAATACAGGTCAGATCAAGGCATTACCATGATTTATTAGTGAGTCTGGAAATCTTTGGCTTGACTAGCCTATACTGGTGGCAAAACCACTTCATCGACTGGAATAAGTCACTAAGGTTCACTCGGAAGCGCAGGCGCCTATCAGCTCATCAGTCATACAGGCTGCAGAAGGCCATGGTGCAGCAAATAATAATAATTGACTGATAATTTGTGGGCTTTTCTTTTTCATTAGAGATACTTACCTACGAACAAGGAGAACAGTGTAGCTGTGCATTTCATGATTGCATCAGCCACCACAGGGGCAAACTGGGTGATCAGAAAAGAACAAGAATCCAAACCTTTTTTTTTTTTTTTTTTTTTTTTTTTTTTTAAATAACAATGCTTATCCAGGAATTGCTTAAGCAATTCTCACGACCAAAAAATAGTAACAGATTTTAAAATGTAATTTTGTATTTTTAAAACCTTTGAAAAAACCCAGTTTCTTCTCTTTGAATTGCTGGTTTCTGACTTGGGGACTCTGTTTCCAGGGCAACAGTAGATAACATAACAAACACTGAAGAAAGTACACTAGAGAATTCCCTCTTCTATTTTAGGTGAGAGTTATGTCTCTCCATTATTGCTAAGGAAATGAGGAGTATTTTGCACTGAAAAGCATTTATCACGCATCTCCGCACGAAGAGCTTTTGCAGTATGTTTGTTACCTGATGTTTGCCAAGAGATGGAGCTGCAGAGTCAGACACCTCCCAAGCCTGACTCCCCTAAATCAGGAGTGATATAATAAAATCCTTGGCAGCGAAAGCCTGTAGCCTCTTGCACTGATGCATGCTACTCTCCCCGCCAGTGACGACAGGCTTGAGTTGGGCACTTAGCCAGCTCTGTCCAATCTATTCCAATTTATTTCATTAAGCCGCGGTTCAAAAAAGACAAGAAACAACCTATATTAATCTTGGGGGATCCTGGCCTCTGCTCAGATAATGCTATAGAAAATGTTCAGGAGTCCCACAGCAGTAACAGGATAAAAACAGCTGCCCTCTTGGACTTGCCTTACAACATCCCTTCCCTACGTACACCGCTGTAAAAATGCTGCTTGTGTTGCAGGGTTCTTACTCCACAGGTAATTCTCAGGGGCTACCTTCACAATTTAGGCATTAATCAAAACCTCATCTCAGTTTCTAGGCACCTACGGTGTGAGAGAGAAGATACCAAAGAGATTCCCAAACTGCCAGAAATCCGAGTTTGTCAGTTCATGAAGCGTCCCTCCCCGTATGGATTTACACTTTTAGCTCTGGAAGCTGTAAACCTGTGTTAGTACAGAGTGAAGCCAAGTATTTTCGGAGCAGACCTCGGGTTCAACTCCAGGTTCAGGCAGTGATCCAGCGTCTCTGAGCCAGCTCCCGTCCACACCATGCTCCTGTCCTTCCTGTCCCAGGACCCCGGTGGGTGGAACAGGTCCAGGTTTGTCAGTACCTGCCCATGATGTACTGGGATTGCCTGGAGCTGCTTTGGGATTAGGTACAAGCATGGAGAGCCTGCTGAGCTAATCGGGCTCCCACTCCTATCCAAGCCCCAGGAGGATTCTCAGAATAGATGTTCCTGCAAACCAACTACTCCAGCCTTTGGGTCTTCCCAGAACACATCTGCCACATCAGTTCTCATGCAAAAAAAGACCCTGGAAAGGGCAAGAAAAGATTTACCCCAGTACCATCTTGCACCCCTGAGCAGTTGGGGCATTTCTCTCTTTTATAATCAGTACTGTGCTTCGTGTTCTTCATTCAAAATCCTTCTGCTTACTGGTTTTTTTTGGTGAGAAGCAACAGGGGATTGCAGGATAAATTATCCTTCAGTTGTGCTCCACGGTGAGGGAGGAAGCGAGAGAGGAAGGTGAGTAAAGGGAGGTGAGTCTGCCTCTGTCTTTGACATGCAGTATGAACCTCAGCTCTGTGCAAACCATTTTTGAACCTTTCTTCCAATACAGATTTAATTCTTTGTATTAAGTGGTACATCAATAAGACACTCAAAACTAAATAGGTTAGAAAAAAGGCCACTTGTCTGTTTGCTAAGCAGGATTGAGAAAAGTCCTTTTTTCTCCGTGTTTTTTTCATGGAAGAAGGCTGACCTGGGTTGTATGCATATCTCCAGGAGAAATATCTTGGCTGAGAATACTGACCAGGGTGAGGGGTTCAAATACTTTTGGGGATAGGGATCAGGCAGCGTGTCTCTAGTTGGTATTTCCTTTTGGGTGTTGGAAGCAACTCTTTGCTGCTTTCTGAAATTGCTGTTCTTTTCCCTAATTTCGGGCTATGACAGATAGTCTGTTGTTTGATGGTTGAAGGAAATCCAAAAATAGTACTAGAGAGAAATGGACTATTATCCATGCTTATAGGTGGCAGGTGGCTGGTCAAACATGTGCCTTTTGGCTGCATGTAGATCCAAAGCAGCATAACACACATTGTCTCTTGCCATGGTGTCAAAAGAAAGAAGAATTTGAGTTGTTTAAGAGAAAAAAAGAATCTGTCTGCTCAGAACTTCACTTCAGATAATAACTTCTTGAAACACCTCTGTTTTTTTAGTGATGTAAAAAAATTATGATTTTTAAAATCAAAATAACCACCTCAGACTTCTGACACATGGACCTAGAGGTCCATACGCTCCACTGGAGCAGTGACTCCCAGTTTTCATAGCCATGTCCTTGAGCCCAAGAAGTCACTGTGGAGCCCACACTGGACTGGTGGGTCTGCTAGCTTGAGCACTGGGCTATGTTTCAGTTGTAATATGCTTGTTCCTCACCTCTGAAGCCCACACTACTCGGTAAGCCCTGGTAACTCACTGAACCTCTGTGTCTCAGCCTCCCTGCATTAGTAAATGGAAACATCAGTAATGGATTGTGATGGGTTTGCCCTTGGCTGGG
>NW_010144522.1:0-3673 GCF_000699245.1 Pterocles gutturalis
GACTGAGCCGGTCCACAAACACCTTGGTGGAAAGCAGCTTTCCTGGAGCAGAGGGGTCCGGGGTCAGTGGTGTGGAGATCTATCCTGCAAACGAAGGGGAGGGCCTGAAGGGTGGGGATGGATGAGTTGATGAATTGGTCAGCTGAAGCCTAATTTGCATCCGTCCAAAGGATGTGTCCTCTGCAGGAGAATCTTGGGCAAAATGCCGTGCTCTGTGTGATTTGGGGGTGTGATGGCTGGGATGGAGGGTTCTCACCGGACCCTTTACACAACCCCAACGCTGCTGTCCAGCCCGGCACGCCCCAGCTGGTCTCTCTTGGTCGCGTCGCCCTGCTCTGGATCCCGGGCAGTGGCGTTGGGTCTTGGGGAGTTTGTGCCGTGTGTGTAGCTGAGGAGGATGAGGGCTTCCTGTGGCAATGGCAGAGGAAACCCAACCATGTGAAGAACTTTTGATGCCATTTGTGATTTTTGTAGGAGTCAATTCTGGAGCAAGAGCTGTCGCAATGCAGCACAGCAAGCAAATGCTCTACGGTTGCACGTCCCAGCTGCGCGAGGAGAAGGAAGAGCTCAATGACCCGACACTCCTTCTCGTGAAAGATCGGTGTTGGTTGCACAAAAGCAGTGATGGCCCTTCCCCAAGCCCGGGCAGAAGTCCCATCTAGATAAGCCGTACTGCCTTCTTAGGCTCCGTCTCCTCTGGAGGCTGTCCAACGTGGACGGCAGAGACCTTGCTGCCTCCCAGTTGGAAGGGAGGAACGAGGCGCCCGATCTGGACGCGGTGTTCCAGGCGATGCTTGGCTGCCTGGAGGTTTGTATTCTGTTGCTGTTTGATTATTAATCTCCCTGCCCAAGGGATTGTTTCATGCTGAGGGGTTTCCAGGAGAGGTAGCACAGCTCCAAGTCTGGAGTCCACCACGTGCGTGTGGTGCCCACATCTTCAGAATTGGGATGGGAGCAGGCTCCGGAGTGGCTCCTGGGTCTCTGAGCTTCCTAAGAGCCTTTCCAGGAGGTCAGTGGCCAGGGACTGTGTCCCTGGGCTCTCTCCATGGCAGTGACATTGCTCAGCCATCTGCCATCAGCCTCTTCTGGTCCCCATGCCTCCATGTAGCCTCTCCCAGTCACCACCGAGCACAGCAGGGCTCTGGGCAGCTGGGTCTTAGGCTCTGCCTAATCGTAGAATCCCAGGATGGTTTGGGGTGGGAGGGACCTTAAAGCCCACCCAGTGCCACCCCCTGCCATGGGCAGGGACACCTCCCACCAGCCCAGGTTGCCCAAAGCCTCATCCAGCTTGGCCTTGAACCCCTCAAGGGATGGGGCATCCACAGCTGCTCTGGGCAACCTGGTAATAATTTTTTTTTTCTTATGTTGCTGATATGCTCAGGTGATAATTCACACTGAAGAGAGTTTGATGCTGACAGGGAACAGAGCTGTGCTGGATCGTCACTGCTGCGATGGTGTCACCTATAGAACGAGGTCACTCCTGTCCCCCCCCCCAAACTTGCATCTAGGGAATTTTTGGGAAACCAAGGGAAAACTTGCTTTCTAGGGAAAGTTGGTGAGCTGCAGAGGTGCACACAAGGGGTTTCTGTGCCAGAACAGAAGTTTTGCCCTAAGTCTCCTTTTTTTTCTGTCTTTAACTGCCCGGTGGAGCGGGGTGGCCGGTGCGCCATGGTCCTGCTCAGGGCACGGCTGGAGGAGCGGGCACATGGTCCTGCTCCGTGTTGGATCAGTGATGGCGAAACCCCGGGTGAAGTGACCCTCTCTGGTCCTGTTGTCCACCCTCGCAGCCCTCCATCACCCTGGGTGCAGAGATAAAGGCGTTGTCATCTGCCCCTACTCCAAACAAACGGCGCAATGTGCCCCCCTGGGCGGCCACCTTGGACCCCGCCAAATGGGGACGCTTGTGTGGGTGCTGCTGTTCCTGCCATCGTGGAGCATGAATGGACAAGCGGGGCATTGACGGCCGCGGGGACACGCACAAACGCTCCACTGTGTCCCCTCTCACACCTTCCCCTCCTCCTCCTCGGCCCCCGTGCCCCAAGGACAATGGCTCCATCCATGCCAAGGTTCACAGCTGGCAAGGGCGGAGGAGAGCCTGGGGTGGAGAGTCGGAAGGAGAAGGGTTGCGGGAGGGTTCGGAGAGGGAAGGGACAAGGGGAGATCATAGAATCATGGAATGGGTTGGGTTGGAAGGGACCTTAAAGCTCATCCAGTTCCGACCCACTGCCACGGGCAGGGACACCTTCCCCTAGCCCAGGTTGTACGTCGTTCCGGCGCGGTCCATCGCTCTGTTTTGTCCCTGGTTCTCTGTTCAGCCAGGTTCTTGCTCCAGGGTCTTCCCAGCCACTGGAGACCCCGTAACAGTTTGTAGTCCCTACGGTAAACACGGGGTCTTGGCGAAATCCCACCTCTCCTGGATCTCTGGTCCTGATGCACGACTTTGCCGCCCACCCCAGCTGCCATGGGGTAGGGAGAGGATGGACACAGGATGGACGCGGGAGCAGGGATGCTGGCTGGGGGCTCACCAGAGCGAGAGGCTGGGTATGGGCTCCATGGAGAAGATGTTGGGGAGAAGCGTGTGTCTATGCTCAAAGCCCCCTTGGTTGCTCCATTCGTTAATTCATTTCAAATACGTGACACAGAAATTCAGCTCCCTGGAGCCAACCCGTTCTGGGTGATGCCCAAATTCTCACGAGCCCCCTCCTTCACCCTGAGCTTGATGTTCTCGCAGGATCTCATCCCATGGACACCCAGAGCTCCGCCTTGGCCATGTTTCTGGTGTGACGTTGGATCTGGGGTTTTCTGCTCTGGCGTGAACAGGGGGGCTGCACGAGCTGCCCCATGGCCTTGGAGGGGCAGGGTGAGGGGCTGACAAGGGAGTGTCCCCAGGATGGGACACAGTGGTGGCTGTACCTCTGCACGGATGGGGACAGTCCTGCCTTTTGTGATGGGATGGGTCACTTGCTGCATTTGCATGTGTGTCCTCGTGCCACCAAAACTGCTCGAGGGTGGTATTTAGGGGTAACCAGCCGGGGGGGGGGTCAGCACCGCTCCGTCGGATCAAGCAAAGACCCCTGAAGCCGAGCAGTTGGGTGCATTGACACCACGTACGAGGTTCCCCCCCAGGCTGCCCTGGAGGGGCTGAAGGAAGGCAATAAGGGGCTGGCGTGAGGAGGGGCTCACCCCCTGGGGACACCCCTGGGGCCCCTTTCAGTGCCTCGGACAGCGGGGGCTTCACTCTGGGGTGGTCCCGAGAAGGCTTTGGAGGGGGGAGATGGAGGAGTGGGTCTGGCTCGGCGTCCCACTGGGGTAACCGGAGCCACTTCTGCTGGGAGCAACTGGTTATCGTTACAGGCAGGTAATAAAGAGCATTAATTAAGGAGGAATGCTGGGCTGGGGGGGGAGGCAGGGGCTGCGGGGTCACGGTTCTTCCCACCAGAGGGGATGTTTCCATCCCCCTGGACCCTCTGGGCAGCCCGGGGCTGGGCACATGGAGGGACTCGGGGCAGCCCGGGGTTGGGCACATGGAGGGATGGGGACATGGTCCCCAGTGTCGCTTGTTCAAGGAGCTCTGTCCCCAGGGCTGGCAGATGTCTAACCCAGGTCTCCGGGCAGGGACAGGATTTTGTCGTGGCCCCTCGCCGTGTCCCACCCCAGGCACGGCAGGCAAGGG
>NW_010144523.1:0-605 GCF_000699245.1 Pterocles gutturalis
CGCGATGCAAATGGGGGGACAAGCAGCTGTAAAGCTCTACAATAAACTGTTTCATCCAAGGCAGAGCCAGCCTGGGAAGACACGCCTTTGAATGTGTGTATCCCCCCCCCCCGCCCCAAAACCAACACACCTCCTTCTCACCCGTGCAGGCAACCTCTGTAGGCGATAAGCAAGTCTAAAAACTCGCAGAGGATCGATAATGTCTACGAAATATTCTGGGAGTGTATGAGTGTGGAGGGGAGGAGGGATGAGGATGAGGAGGGGGATAAAAGGGCGATTAATCAGATATTAATCACTGGCCACAAACAAGGGGAAATTATTTCGGGTAGGCAGCCGACTGTAGGAAGTTGCAGAATAGATCCTTTTACTGAAGGCACGCGTGATGGGATCAGCACTTCACCGTTTAGCGATGCCTGTGTAATTTTGAAGGTGCACGTTATTCAAGCTACATATTTCTCCTTTTCTCTGTGTGTAAGGTAGCATTTGCCTTAACTGTCTGCAAGCACAGAGTGGAGATATTTTTGCCGCTAACTAGAGGTTTCCTTTTTGCTCTCCCTTCACGAACACAGAAGCAGCAAGAAAGCAAAATAGCCCCTGCCCCGGAA
>NW_010144523.1:674-966 GCF_000699245.1 Pterocles gutturalis
GAAAATGAACCAAAGGAGGGAAGAGAAAAGGTGTCGATCTTTGCACCCAGCGGCAGACCATGCCTTCAGGGCTGAATTGCTACCGTACCTTTTCGACAGCCAGGCAGCCCTGCATGCATACAAAACGCTGCGAGTGGAACGCGTTTCTGGCTGTGAGGCGGCTACGCACACGCTGGGCTCCTCCGTAACTTTCCCCACGCAACGGGTTAAACTATTAAGTGCATTGATACCGGCATCCCGCAAAGAGACCGTTGCTCGACCGAAAACTAGAAATGTAGGTAATTCCGCACCC
>NW_010144523.1:992-1863 GCF_000699245.1 Pterocles gutturalis
AAGTCACCCGGGGGATTTGCTTGAATATACACTAGTTAGAGGCTGTATGAACCAACTCACGTCTCCGTTTGAGCATACTGCAAGAATATTTATTGAGCCCCAGCTCAGTCACTGCATTGAACGCCAAGCCTGGCAAGCAAATACATTTCCTATCTCCGAAGAGAGGTCTGAATCAAGTCCTTCTTTCCTCCCCGCTTTAGCGATTATTTATATCTTTCCATTGCAAAGTACCCAGGGTGAAGATATAAAATAGGAGATAAATATATATATTTAAATACACCTTGTCATAAGGCGAGAGCTCGCAACGCCCTGACCGAAAGCAAACAGACCCCTGAAAATATACCCCTCAAATGCTACCCTACCTTTCACACACGAAACCATCAATAAAAAGACGAGGTTCCAAACTGTAAATCCACTTTTAATCTCCATTTTCTTCACCAGGATGAAGTCCAGCCGGCCACATTTAGTACATCCCCTTTCCTCAAAGTCTGCTAATTTCGGTTCCTTTGCACGGATTTCCCCTCTGCAGATCCCTTTCATATTATTCTTGAGAGCTCCTAATTCCTGTTCCTTGGCCAGGCGCAGCGGAGTTGTTGCTGTTGATGGTGCGCGGTCACAGCTCGGAGTGAATGGTGTTTCTGGGATACCACAGCAACCTTGACGAGGACTCAACCATCTCTCCAACGGGGGCACAAAGTCTCAGCTACTCTCGATCGTGTCTTTTCCTTTCCCCCACCCCCCCGCTACCCCAACTCTCTTCACAGCCTAAACCGACCACAGCCCTGGCTCCTTACAGCATCCACCAGGAGCCACGGAGGAGTATCTTAAAGCCCAGACGCTCTCTCCGGTAAACTCCAAGCAGTATTTGCAA
>NW_010144524.1:0-17494 GCF_000699245.1 Pterocles gutturalis
AATAGTAATATATACAAATATGCAAATAATCAAATGAGTTATAAACAGTGAAACTCCTCACCATCCAGTTACCAACGCTCAGTCCGTTCCCAGCTAACAATCCCAGTGCAGGGAGAGTCCTGAAACTGCAATCCCAGAAAGGAGATAAGAGCCCAAGCATCCGAGAGACAAGTACAAGTATTTATCTGAGGGAATCAACCTTCCTTCCATTAATTAATAGCAAAAATTGGTTTGAAGAAAAAAAAATAATTCTTAATTTCTATCCAAAATTAAATATAAATTGTAAGTTGTAACAGTGTTTCCAATTAAATGGAATTTGCATGTGTACAGATTTACACGTGCAGTCAAGGAGGAAGAAGATTTGAAACTACAATCATTAGCTGCAAGTAACAATAACAGTTGGACCACCCAGATTTATTCTCCGTCTTCTGTTTTGTTGGTTGGATCGTTTCTTCGTTATATGGCTGCAGAGTACATACAAACACATGATAAAGCAAGATTTATTAAAGCACAATAGCTATGTTACAGCAGAACCCTGAAACTTACTTTTATTTCCTTTTTTTAAATTATAGATATGCTGTCCTATTTATATTCTCCTGCATCTACTGTCATATGAGGCAATGGAATGGTGTGTTAGATTGGACAGACTGAATAGTCTATCCATGTTCTCCAACACCTATTAGTCTAGAGATAGAAAAAATGAGATAGAAAAACACTAATGCAGTTAAAACCAGGAGGTTTTGCCTCTGCAGGTAAGAAAAGGAGAAACAGGGCAACCAACTTCTGATGATATAAATCCATACCGAAACCAAATGTCTAGTGTTTGACCAAGTCACACACTTCGCAGTGCTCTGAAGCCGATGGAAGTTGCAAAGCTTGCGACCAATCAAAAAACCACTACCAGGGTGTCACAGGAAAGGCAGTCCCCTCCACCCCTTCCCCAGGTAATTTGCTCATTACTGATATACTGGAAACTCTTCTCATGACCTTCAAACTCACAATCACCAAACTCCAAGGTGCAAGTCAGGTTAGAATTGAGTTGTTATTGCAAACTGTTTCTTCTATACCATTACCTCTACTTTTCTGTCATCATCTGCTAGAGCAAGGGAATCTTTACATAGATTTCTATATATGTGCATCTGTGACTGGACTTACTGTAATATATGGACATCTCTTAAGCTTATGGACCAAGCAATTCCAGGGAAATGAGTAGAAATTAAACTGTATAGACATAGCTTTGTCATAACAGTGAAACATTTGTACAGCATCATTATTTTCAGTAATGCACCTATTTTAATAAAACTAGAGGCTTTACTTTTTTCTAAGTTTGATTTATATTTATTTTAAATTTACATATTTTTGTTTTCCCTTTGAATTACTATTACAACTTGTATTTCACCTGAACTCTCAGCATCTGGAAGGATCTGAGATTACTTAGCAAAAAAAGAGAAGATTTGAAGCAAACATTCAGAGAGAATACATAATGCCACATTGCACTAACTGTTATTTAAATTACTTTATACTTTTCAAATCTGTATAAAGTCAGGAAAATTTCTAAACAGAAGTGATAACACTAGATTTGGAAAAAATAGTCTATTAAATATATGTACCTAAAGTAGGGTTTTATCTGTGTGACTACAGAGCATGATGTAGACTACAAAGAAAACGCAGGATAACAAAGAGAAGTGATGGGTCACCTTTGAATTTCAAAGAGATTAATGTGCTGAAGTTGGGAGCACTGCAAATGACCCAAAGAATTGGAAAGTGGAATAAAAGTGGACCATTCTGATGCTGGGATGTATTGGCACAATCTTTTCCATAGCAATAGGTAATATGGCTATTGTACAGAGCTGTGAATGTCCACCTGGAACCATGCGCAGAATTCCAGTATCTTCAGAAGAAAAGCCCCTGCCTCAAGAGGAAACAAAAGCGACTTGGCTTAAAACAAAACTGGATTTCCAAGAGGAATCCAAAAGGAATGGTGAAGGCCACAAAATAGCTGATTTTGATGTTGATCTTTGTCATCTGATTAAAGGGGTTATTAAACAATTACCTGGGAAAGCAATGGGCTGAACCCGATATTTCATTAAGTCACTCCATGAACCATGACAAGACAAAGTTAATTATTTAAAAATAATCTGTTATTAATCTTTGCTGACAAAACTACAGATGAGTTATAAAACAGAATAAAAACTGCATACATATTTATTCATTTTAGAAGTTACAGAGCAACTATTATATCACTTAAAATAGATCTTTCATATTAGCTTTTAAAGGAAATATGTGCCAATAATTGCATCTTTCAGTGTATAAATCCATCTTTCTTGACTCAGACTTTGGCATTTGAACAAAGTAGAATGATTTTCAAGATGCTGAGTTTCTTTAAATTACGAGTTTAATCTTAGTTCTAGCCAATCACACTTGAAATGTTTAAACTTAGCAGACAACACAAGTCTGAAAACTAGTCTTTTCTTATCCAAGAAAAAGAGTTTTCAAACTCTAGAATCAAAGTTTCAGTGATATGGCTTCAGAAACAATTAAAAAAAAAAAAAACAGATTTAAAACTTGATATTTCCATTAACTATTTAAACACATCATGTTTACTGTCCTTTATAAACACTGTGTTAACCTTACATTGCACTTTGTGGTTTTTTTGTCCCCAGACAAAAATATAAATCCATATGTCGTTCATAAACCTTGTCATGTAATATTAAAAATATGTATTCCCATAGCAGATGCTTCTACTGTATCTAAAATACTGTGATTTAAGAGTTGAATAGTTACAGCTCCCTTAATTCATTTTTGGTGTTCATACATGAACGGCACCCTTTCATTGATATGTTAATGCTACTAATTTTATGACAGCCCCACATTTATTTGAAAACTATAGGTTACACTTAGAACTTTTTAACATCAAGATTTGGTTTACCTCAAATTTTTGAAACACATTTACTACTTTTTAACATGTTGCTGCTTTTACTTTCCCAAAAGCAAAGGTCAGAAGACATGTTATTTTTGACTAAACAAATTATCCTTGAGGCAGTAAATCAACAACATTGTGATATAAAAACACAGACAGGAGTTTTGTTTTTCAGTTGTGCGACGAGACAAGTGGTTTGCCCTATCCAGTTTGTCAGAGTTGATTACAAGAAAGGAGCTCTTCCATTTTTTACGCTTGGATTAAGAGTTTTCAGATGACAATACCCAATGTTAATCTCTTAATGGATATTAGACAAGATTTTGCCTACAGTGTCACTTAACTTAGAAGAGTCCACCATTAAATGTTTAGTCATGTCAATCAAACAAAATTTATATTCTAAATTCTAGTTAAATGTATCTTTTTTTATTCTGCTTTCATGACTTAATTAGCTATAGAAATATCAGGTGTTCTGAAAAGTACCTGGGGACATTCTGGAAGACAATATAAAACACAACCCCAACAATATAAGATTTTTCAGATTTATTTTTTTTTAATTTACATTATGTTTGTGCAAAGTAAGTTTTCACACCAGCCACATCCTCTCTTGTGCTAATTAAAGCTTTATTTAGTTACAGTCCTTCTCCATTGAGTACTACAGCTCAAAAACTACAGCAGGTTAACTAACAGCTCATACAGGAAGCTCACATTTTAACTGTTTCACTATTTCTACAAGACAAGCTACTTTACTTAAAGAACCACTACAGTGACCTTTGTGAACCAAGAAACCTTCTTCAGAGCTCCTCCCAACTGCAAAGACCTTCCCTCAGATTTTATCTATTTCCTTTCAGCTCCCTCTTCGTCCTCTCAGTCTCTTGCCGGATGCATGTCTCCTTTCTTCCCCAGTGGCAATAGCACCCACTGTTAGCAAGCCTTGAAGCATTTACTGCAGGTTCTTTTTATAGGGCCACTGAAAACTGAAACCCGTCTGGTTTTGCCTGTCTTACATCTGTACTTGTTAAGATTTACTTTTCATTATTTGAAGATGCTATGTGTTTTAATTTACTGATTTCAGCAATATTTTTCACGGACATGCTCTTGAAACCCTCCTGTAAAATTGCAGGTGACCTTACACTTCCATCTTTTTCTATGTGAAAAACAAATGGCAACATCTAGTAGGGGAAAATCAGCTTTCCTATTTTAGAGCCACATTTGTCTCCTTAGCACCCAATTTAGAATATGGAGTCCCTTCCCCATGGTTTCTGACTCCCATATTTGGAGTATTTTACGGGTGCATTGAATTATGTACTGCATAAATGGAAGTTCTGAATGCAAACAAGATGTCAGAGACCTTGTCATGGGCTGGACCCCTACCCATCCCCCTCCATGATGTTGTTTACCCATGTTTATGTCTCAAACAATGGGCAAAGCACTCAGACAGAACACTTCAAAGAAGAGGTGCCACCATGTCTACAAACAGCTTGGGCAGAGCATGTTGTAAATAAAGCTCTTTTGTGAACAAACATCAGTAAGTTGTTAACATTTGCAGTGACTGGCACACCTGTTGAGGTGCTGCATGGTTGGAGTCACCTCCCCCGTGTAGAACCAACTGCTCACCCACCCACCCCCGAGCTAACCCAGGTGCAGGATTGTTGCACCCCAAAAGGTCAACCCCAAAGGCAACCTGCATGCAGGGCCTCGCCCAAGGGGTGTTCCTAGAACCACATAAACGGTGACCCCGAATGGTACTCCCTGTCGACCCCATCACCCCCGCCATGGAAGGACTTTCTGCCTGAACAGAGGACACGTGCTGGAACGAGGGATTGGTGATGTTCTCTATGTCTCTGTGTTTGTGTGTCTCTGTCTTTCTGCCCCCCTTCTTACTTTTCAACTCTTTCTTACTCTGTCTTCTGTCTGATTTTTGCCTTCAAATAATGACTGAGCATTATTTGATGCTTGCTTAATGGATAAGATCTGGTGATAATTGATAAGTGTGATTTGGTGCTTGACTCTGAGAAGCTGATATGTTATGTTTTTGCAGTTGCTGAGGTAAATAAACTTGTGTTGTATTGTTCCTTGAGTCATTGTCTGACTCCACCAAGCCTGTGCTCCTTTTCAGGGAACCACAAAAAGTCTCAACCGTCCACTGCAGTGGGGCGAGACAGACCTCTGCAGGATGAAGGACAAAATTTTGTCATATTGATACAGAAGTTCCCACAACAGTATATTTCAACAGTGGAATGAACTTCTTTTGTACGTTCATTTCAGCTGTTCTAGACTGAAATAAGTAAGTAAATACCTACAGAAGCAAAGGTGCATGGAGATTATTAATTTGTCTGAATTAATTTTTTGCAATTTGCTTCCATTTCTTTTATTTCATTAATTCAGTGTTGAGGTCCAAATTGTAACAAGGCATGCAGGTAGCTAGACAACTTAAATCTTCTAAACTTTCAAGTAACTAATTCTTATTTCAAGTATTATTTGATGTGAATAAATGGGCAAAAATGTATTCATACTCCACTCTTGAAAAAAATTGGATTTTAGAAATTTTTTTGTCGTATTTCATGACCTGCACCAAGTAAAGAATGATGCATAGAAGGATGGAATTTACTTAGACATCAAAATTGCTCCAAAATTTTAGGTGTTAGGTAAGCATTTTTCCTAAATTCATGCTGACATAATCTCCTTCTGGTTCCCTGCTTGCACCATTGACTAGTCAGAGAATTTAAGCACTTGCTTTAGAAGAAATGTTTCATGAGCTAGATGAATGCTAAAGAAGGGTGGACTGAATTGTATCCCAGTATTTACTGTAGGCACTTCAGGCTCTTCAGCTTCATATAGTTTTGCTTTGTCCAACCATATTGTTTACTTCTTCAGAAAACGCAATTCTAGTCAGCCCTTCTATCACAGCTAGCACATAGATGGTTTTATAATCTAGATGTAAGACATCAAGGTAGGAAAAAAAAATACAGATTATGAAAAAAAAAAAGTTATATAACCCACAGATACGTAGCACAGTTTGGTTTTGGGTTTTTTTTTTTTTTCCCCCTCAGGCTACTTTTGATTTTAATACTGGATATGCAGCAACAAAGGGCTTCAGTTTCTTTTATCCTTTGAATTTTACTTTTTAAACATCTGCTCGTACTGCCTGGAATACTTAAAGCCTTCTAACTGCTGGCTGGATGAAAAACACACTTCTTCCTTTGTTCGTGCCGTTCTGGAGTCCAAGAATTGGTTTCCATGACTTCAGCACTGCTCTCATTTCTATATTCCTGCTACAGCTAGTGATAAAATTTGCACTGATTTTAGAGACAGATTTCAACCAAAACTGTATACTTCTGAGAATGCCACTCTGGCTTCTTGAAGATGTTAACCAGAATTTACATAGTCTCATTAGAGATGTGGGGATTCTGCTCTGAAATTGGCAGGTTAGGCTAGTTGCTGACTAAGCGTCAAATATATTCAAAGAAATCCAACAGAATATACAAGGCAGAGAAGTTGGATAATTCTTTCAAAATGAAACTACTTTTCAGTTAAGGATTGTTATTTACATTTCTCAAGTGCAAATGTTGTAACATGTAATGTATAAAAACAAATTTTAAAAAAAGACTGACTTTACAAAGGGGAAGCAAAAATACTGAGACATCTGAAGTTTCGTTTTACTGATTTTTTTTTTTTGAGAATTTGTACTTCAAGAATCATTCAAACATGGTGGAAATTCACTGGGCTTATATATAAAATGCAAGAAATTTACCTAAAATATATAATGATTCCACTTTGATTATATTACATAGATTATACTATACAGACCAGAATAAAACATAGTAGCAGTTTTAAATAGGGAACAATTGAGGGTTGGAGGTGCTCTGGGTAAACCCATAAGAATAAACCAGAAAGCTTTAGGGAGCAACAGTACACCCTGCCAGTCAAACACTACAGTAATAGGAGAGTTGAAAAAGAAGTAATAAAACCAAAAGCCTGCAGTAGTTAAAAACAAGCTGATTACTTGCCTTACCTCAAGGTCATCTATCCCTGTCTTGTCTCTGTGAGATTATTATTGACTTTTCAAAAGCCATGAACTGTTTTCAGCACAACTTAATATTGTACATGCTTCTGGGGAGGCTTAGATTTCTAGTTTGTCTGCAGTTACGCTGCTTCACAGAGTACTCGTCTTTTCACTTCAGACACCAGGTTCACAGATTGCTTCAGTTTTGAGAATAACTTTTTTTTACTAAAATGAATGGAAAAAAATATTCTGGACTCAGCAGTTCTGCTTGGAGCTAGACAGCTCCGCTAGTTCTGTGAATTCCCAGGCCAGTACGTGCGCAGTTCTCTTTTCCTAAGTACAGTAATAACTGCTTCAGATTAAAGTGTTTCATGTGACAGGAGACATGCATATGAAACAGCAGGTCACATGAATGTCACTGACTATTATTCTAGGCACTCAATCAACTTACATGCTGCTTTCAGTATGTTTCAGAAGGGAATGAAAACATTTAAATTTAACAGAAGCATTGCTCATTCTTAAGATAAATAGGGCGGTGTTACAGAGAAAAAGAATCCTTTGGAAAGGATATCCTTTCTCTAACACTCACAGGTTTTCTTCTTGATTGTCTACTATAAGTGAATGTAGATACTTCGCACTTTTTTCTTCCATACACTTAGTTTACTGACTAATGTCCAAGCAAGAGTGCATTTTGAATGGCTTGCTCATTTAGAAGTCTTATTCAGATACCTGAAAATTATTTCATCTTGAAATATGTCAGTCATGGGGGCCTTCATATAAGGCTAAGCTTGTGGGTTGGGCTTTTCCTACATGGAAAACTGTAGGTGTCTTTGCACATATTTGTTCCACAAGTATTTGCGAACAGATGGTAAACTGTTGGCATTGGTACATATATGGACAAGCATTAATGACAAGGCTAATAAAGTGGTTTTCTAAAGAAAATTTTAGCACTTATCACTGAAAAGGTCCAATATTCCTCAGAGTGACTAAACAAGTAGAGGAAGTCTACTTTTCTCTAGAAGAAGGCAGCATAGCCATTTTTACTTTAAAGAGATCTTACTTTCCAAAAAAAAGCAACATATATTTCTTCTTCTTTCCTCACCCCATAAAAAAAGATGAGAGACACTTTCTGATCCTGTGAACCAGACAGTGCATCTGTTTCAATGGCACGGGGACTACCTCACTGAGCTGATCTTAAGTTGTGTTACCAGTCTTCTGATCATGAAATTAATTCCCTTTGCTAACATCAAATGTTTTATTGGCTTCTCCCCGCTATACTGAGGAAGTAACTTTCTGGCAGTTACCCTCTATTTTATATATATTAAACAAAGGGCATTATAAGACAACAGTCTCCTAAAGTCTTAAGATGGTAAGAAATTGCAGAGTTAATTGCCCTATCCATCAACTTTTCATGCTTTGTTTTTGAAATGTCTAGGCTTTGATACATTATGTCATCATTTTATGCATGAACAGTCATATGCTGTCAATATATTCACCCTACACAGATCTTCCAAGTGGAAAAACACTCTTGAAAAATATCAGCATCACAAAACTGTCAAAACTCAGAATGAAAAAAAAATGAAGATGATTTTAGAGAAGAAATGGGCAAGAGAAACACAGAAAGAAAGGGGTGCAGCTTTCTTGCTAAAGTTAAAAATAATTTCATATAATAAATTTATAATTAAATTATACATTTAAAACTTGTACAGGCCACAGGAGTTTTAAATATATTTTTGACAAAGGGGACTGGGACTCTAAAAGAAAAGCAAAAACACAAACAGAAACAAAATAAAATGGAGATATATGGTTTTACAAGTCTTCACAGAACAGCATTTCAATTTCTGTTGTTAAGACTCTAAGAAGAAGACTGAAATGAGAACAACTTAGTAGAAAGAAACAGAAATGATTCATAACAATGGTAGTTGACAGCAGCAGCAAACAACTCAAGCAGCGAAAAGTACAAATCAAGGAACGTGTCATGGCATTTACTAGAGAGTATTATTGCTTTACTGTAACAGAGGACATTTTTGGTAGAGAGACTGCAAGAAGGTTTAGTTTAATTCTGCAAGCAATTTGTGAACAATTTTCCTTGATACTGTTTCCATTAAATTCCTCAACTGGGAATACAAAACACTACTTTCTGCTAATATTACATTTCATTTGTCCACTTAATATTACTTAGTTGTCACAAGGGAAGTTGTTGCTTGTGCAGTCAGTCTTAAGTACAATTTAAAAAAGAAAAGCACTGTAGAAATCTAAATAATAATAACCATGAGAAGCCATGTCGATTTTGCAAACAGACACACGTAATAAGCCAAGACTCACACCAACTTTGATTCCTACAATGGTGGCACAATTTTCTCAAGATATTTCAACTCTAGTAAATTTTTGAGTGGTAGGTACAATAAAATAAGCATCAGACACAAGCAATGGCACACTTGCATAAAGCTTCTAGGAATATATCATGATCTAGAGAATCCATTATGAGTAAGTGCCTTTGAGCATAAGGTTATATTTAGCTGAATATGTGCAGGAAACTGATGTGCATCTGTTTTCAACTTGAACGAGTTCCACTTTACAGAAGTTAATTAATTTTTCTTTTACACTAGACAGTAGAAGGCCTATTTCTATCACCATTGAGCATCAACTCAGCTACACCAGTCATAAGTTGTTAATGCATTCACCCTACCCACTATGCATTATGAAACATACCAACTGATTTTTCTTCCCCTGCTTGTGCTTACAGAAGGAATTTGCTTTTCAATTTCCATTTGTGGCTTCACATTGGAAAGATCACAGTTTAATTGTTATATTTTTGCCAGTCCCATTCTTCACAAAAAGACTCCTACAAATCTGGCCCCAGACAGATTCACAGCAAACGCAGCAAACACTAACCCCATGGTGCCAAACAAGGCAGCTTTGCATTACCTAGGAACGTTTGATTTTTATAATTAAACAACTTGTGTGTCATCTCAAGCCTCAGCCACCAACCTTCCATCACTGATTCAGATTCTTTAACTGCAGTTAACTTTAAATTTGCTTTCCCTATGCCACCTTTTAGAAATACGCTATCTTTTAGGAGGCTGCCGAATGTCACGCTTGTTCTAATCATTCTTGCAGTCAGTCCATTAGTAGCAAATGAAATGCTGCTGGGTTATTTGAACACGCTCCTGCCTAGCTCATGAAGGCAGTTCACGACTGCTACTCCTCCATGTAGTATTACTAATATGGGGCTATTACGACTATTGCATGGGCTTTTTCAAAGAAGATATGATGTTGCGACAGAAGGTAAAAAATAAATCATATTATTTGCAGTGTGGCTCAATCTACAACAAACTTCAACCAGTTAATATTTGGTCAAGTATACAAGTGGGAATAAAAACTAGTCTCTTATACCACAAGTTTCAATTCCAAGAAAATCCTAACAGCTAGGCTTTGAGTACCTTTACATTCATGAAAAGCACTTTCTCCTCTAAAAATCCAAATGCCACCAGAATGGTTTGTCCCTGGTGAACACCTATTTGAGTAATTTGAGTCAGACTAGCTCCAGATACATGCTTTAAGTTCCCAAGTCACAAAACTTGGAAGAAAACTGATTTTGGGAAAATGTTGTGAGCATTTTTTTTAGGACCATAAAAATGTTAGTATCAAAAAAACGTAAGTCGAGGTTTGTAAATTGGGGGAGCAGATCAGGGGGACTGGAATTTAAAGTTATGAAAAGGCTTTAAGAGATTTATTATTACAGACTTAGCTGCTATGGACAGCGATATCACTGTGGTCAGCCCATGACATTCTAAATTTTCACATAGTTGTTTAGTTCAGGTCAACTGTAACTGCTTCACTTCCATCTTTACATTTCTTATAGCCTTTCATGACTTTGCTGATGATGTTCATTTTCTGTTCAGAGGAGGAAGTCTGACTGGGCGATGGCAAGAACAGCAGTATAAAAGTTGACTGGACACAGAGCAGAGAAATTAGAGAGGAAAAAAAAACAACTTTGGGGAGTTTGCCATAAATTATGTAATATATATCCCAGGAAAGCAGCACCAGATGTACACAACAGTTGAAATATCTTGTTTTTCTACTGGAAGAAATACAACACAGATATTTCTTATTTTATGAAAGTATAGAAATGAGATATTGAAAAACATGATACTTCCAGATCTGTCTTAGGAAGACAGGAATCGCCTTCTGTATCATTAGCAAGGTAGATTATTTAATTGCAGATTTACAAACCCAAACCCTCCTTCCTTATGTTTCTGAATATCCATACATATATGCATATGGAATTAATTAAATTAAATACTTCCAGAGGATTCCAAATGATGGTGGAGTCCTCTGAACTTCCTGCTGGTTCTCGACAGGGGAGAGAAGCTACAAGCACTGCCCTGCTACATCTTTCTATGGAAAACTTTTGTTCAAAAGACTGCATCAGCAACACACCATAAACCCAACATTAGTCACTGTAAGAATCACAAAGCATCCTTCCCTAGACCAATTTCACTTTCTCATCTGATTCTTCCAAGAGCACCTAAAGCTTTTGCTGCTAAAGCAAATACATGCTAAGCAGCTGTAAGGTGAATAGATGTATCCCCAGATACAATAGAAATAAATTAATGTTTCCAGTGTTCTACTCCTAATTTATAGCCAATTCAGTTTCTATTGCTTCAACACTGACTGTGTCCCTTCCCAGATTATTCATTCTTTTTAAAAAGCTTTGATTCTTCTTCCCAGCATCTATCATGGCAGCATATAATTATAGACATGATTTTGAGAGATTTTGCCAAGTTTCTCTTCCTCAGAAAGTCCCACTGAGAAAGCACACTCTGAGAAAGCAGAAAGCTCTTGGAATACAAATCTCTTTTTTCTCACCCCCTAAAATAGTAAAACCTCATAGTTCAGCAAGAACAGAGATGATTTAAACATTCCTTTCATTATGTTATTAATTAAGCAAAACCACCTTTAACTGAACTGTACTTGCAGACTTTCACACACAGGATTTGGTTTTGCCTTGAAAGAGCTGAGCTATCAAAGCTTTTTTTTTTTTTTTTTTTTTTTTTTTTTTTGTCCCAGATGGTGGTATTAAATCGATATCTTCAATAGAGAAACCTCCAAAAGAATGCAAGCTACAGCATTCATTATCATTGCCCTTCAATAGGCAGCATGATAGATGCTGAGAACAAACACGGGTGCATAGTTTTCACTGTTATATGTCAGCATCTGATAGGGAAATCATGGTGCACTCTTCTCTGCTAATTCTGAAATGCAATATATGCTTCCCAGGAAAAAAATACTAAAACTTCACACCAGTTTTGAGCATGGCATTATACATCTGAATTGATGCTGAGTATCCAGACTTTTTTTCCATTCATCAAATGCAAAATCAAATGCATTGATTTTAGAAGATTTATTTCACACATATATTTCAGACAGGTAAGTGTACAAGAATCAGCAGTTTAATGCCATATAGTAAAATGTCCTATTTGATGAAGTGAACTTTGACCATAATGGTCAAAATATTTTAAATTTATTATTTCAGCATACATATAGCAATGACAGTGAATTTGTCATTGTGATCACAAATATTAGCCACTGAAGTTACAGCTACTAATAACCACATACAGCATTTTAAAAGACATATAAAGGTCTGCACTATAAAATCAAGAGCTTATTATCCTATTTCTTCTCTTCTACACAGCCATCATGCATCTTCTTTCAACCTGATTGAAAGATTAATGCATTTAAGACAAACTCAATCTGCGTTTAGCTCAAAATTAGCTTACGTTAGATCTGAAAAAATACTTGTGCTCCTTAATTGTATCTGTTTTTCCTCTGCTAAATGGCATTCAACTGACTGCCTCTCTCAGCAAGCTTTGCTCACTTGAAATACTAACACTTCTTCAGATGTGAAGTGAAAAATGAGGCACATTGAATAAAAGATGGAAATAAGTAAGTGCAATGTATTGGTTTGGGCTGGGATAGAGTTAGTTTTCTCAATAGCTGCTCCTACGGTGCAGCGTGTTGTATTTTTGGCAAAAAATGGGGTTGATAACAGAGGGATGTTTTAGCTATTGCTGAGCAGTGCTTGCACAGAGTCAAGGCTGCCTCTGTTTCTCACACTGCCCCATTAGCGAGTAGGCTGGGGGCTCACAAGAAGGTGGGAGGGAACACAGTGGGGACAGCTCACCCCAACCGACCAAAGGGATGTTCCATACCATACGGCATCATGCTCAGCATATAAAGCGGAAGGAAGAGGAAGGAAGGGGGGATGTTCGGAGTGATGGTGTTTGTCTTGCCAAGTAACCACTACATGTGATGGAGCCCTGCTTTCCTCGAGATGGATGAGCACCTGCCTGCCAATGGCAAGCAGTGAATGAATCCCTCATTTTGCTTTGCTTTTACGCACAGCTTTTGCTTTACCTATCAAACTGTCTTTATCTCAACCCATGTGGTTTTGTAGTTTTACCTTTTTGATTCTCTCTTCCATGACACTGGGTGGTGATTAGCTTCCTAATGGGCTTAAACTAAAATATGCAAGAAATAAGGCTAGTGTGTACAGATGAGACACCCAACACAAGAACGTCTGCACTGAAGTCGGACAAAAAGACTGCATTTGGGCATGGCTCAATAACACCTGCTCCAAACAGGGGGCTTCATTACCTTTTTCTTTTCCGCAGTTTTGGAAGGTAGGAACAGAATTCACTGTAGTCACTGCTGTCCCCAGCACAAATGACTGTAGAAGCGTCAAGGTCTGAGATGCTGGAGGCTGCACTCTGACACCTCTAGTTCCCATGAAAATGGTAGAAAAGAAGTTATGAAGAAACATTACTTGGCTTTATCTCCAGATACTACTGAATGTACAGAAATGTAAAATTACTCAAGACGTCAGGTATAACTGAGCGTTGAAAGGAAAAAAGAGATTAAATACTAGAAACCTTGAGGATCTTCTTTGATAATGACTTATCAACTGTTTCCTTAAAAAGTAGAACAAAAAATCACAAGATAATGGTGTTAAAATAAAGAGCAACTTCTAAAAAAATGTCTTTCTTCAGAGTAGCTGCAGACATGTGGAATCAAATTGTCCTTCCTTTATGTGAAATGTCAAGATGAACAGAAATAAAGAAAGAGTTTTCCCATAAGCACACTTGCTGACCATGATATATATTTTTCAGAACCACATACTGGGAGTAATAAGTACTTTGATAGGTTTCTATTTTATTCGTCTATCATGGTTAATATGCCATTGTTGATTTTGGTGTTAAAGATGAGCAAAAAGCAATACAGAGATAGCACATAGCTTAAATAACAGCAGGCAAACCACAGCTCTGTCATATTAAGCATACGGCAGCACATTAGAAAGCTATTCACATTTCTTTGCTCCTTGCCAATTATCAAAATTAAAATAGATTAGATTATCCAACATTAATTGGAAAGGAAAGGATATGGCTTTCATACAAACTCCCGTGCCTTTAATGAAGATTCAATCTGAGCTGTGTTTCTGAGAAGTATGCAGTTAATATCCTTGTGATTATGTTTTTTCTTATTTATATGTTTGGTTGGAATTTCAGACACATCTCTTTCAAAAAAGTTCAAGTTCAATGAACAGTGTTTGCAAGCATTCTCTCAACCAGCCTCCATGCTAGTGCCTTGTTATCTTTGTAATACAGACAAGAAGCATCCAGTCTGCTGGAAAATACGGACTCACTTTTTCCAATTATATTATTGTCCTACCTTATTTGCACATGGTAATCACAGCCTGCTTTCTTTTCAAAATTACTTATTAGTGATGTCTTGCAGTTAATATTTTAAAGTGCTTTGAAAAATATTAAATATGCATACTAAAGAAAACAGATAATATGGATGAAATATGATCAAAATAGTGGAAACAGAAAAATACATATGTACATAGATATACACAGAGTACATAAACTTTTTGTATTTAAATTAATAATTTACCTGTAAGCCTAAAAGGTGAACAGCACTTTTTTGTTTAGGCACACTTAGTTGAAACAGTTTAAACGGCTACCCAACTCAAAAAGAGGGTTACAATTTGGCTACTGCTGACAAACATGATCACATCTACACCACAACATCTCATCTTGTTTCCCATACCCTTCTCAGCATCATTTGGTAAAGGAAAGAAACCATTTAAAACAAAAACAAATGTAAAAACAAAAACTGTACAATTATCCTAGGATAAACTTCAGTGCCTCCTTACCACCTAAAATTGCCTTTGCATTCACTGTATTAAAATGTGAATGAGGCTGGGCAAAAGTGAGCAGTAAGAGGTTTTGTTTGTTTGTTTACTGAAGAGTTCCTTATTTTCCATTGATTTAGTCAGGACCTCAAGTGCCCTCGAGCCTTGCCTGAGCTCAGCACAGGTATACCTGTGCCCACCCCTGCCTCCAGCTGCCTGGGCTTGTGCTCCAGACCTAGAGAGTGCCTGAAGCCTGCCTCCAGCCCAGCCTCTGACCCCCTCTGAGGCTGCTCCTCACTTGGCCCCTGCATGTACCCTGGACCTGGCCTGCAACTCATCTGGGGCCGTGGAAGGTTGCTACCAGCCCTTGGCGCTGCTCACCCATGCAGCACCATGCCTTGGCGGTGAGTGCACAGCAAGCACTGTGGTCACCCTTGGCTCCCAACTCACCCCCCTCACGTAGCTGCTCTCTGACAGCGTCCATCCTGAGAAACTACACAAAGACCCTGAAATAACCAAATCTTTTATAAGTTGCTGAAATCAGGTTAACTGAATTCCAGTGCACGAGAAAAGGACATATGGTCCTTCTTTCACAAATAAGTAGGACATCCACGGTTTAGGGGATTGCCTGTATTTTGCTGAAGCTTCCACATAATTTCAATAGTGAGAGTTAACACTACCCCACTCCAAGGGTCAAGGGAGTCGCCAGTCAGTCTGTAGAAAATTCTAGAAATACAGCAATTCCTGAGCTATATAAGCTACCTAAAGCTACCTTTAGAAAAAAAAAGTCAAAATGTTTAAACTTTCTGAAGAAAAAAAAACATCTGTAAGAAGTTTGAAAAAGAGGATGAAAAAGTACCTCATAATTTAGAACTCTGAAGAAACAAATCTCTCAGTGGAGTTAAGCTTCAAAATAAATGTAAGGCCAGAGCAAACTGACTAAATAATAGAATGCAATAACTAAACAACTTTCTGCGGCTAGACAAGCACCATTAAACATGACCTTTAACTCTGCTCAATACTTACCAGATATAGAAATGCCAAGTTCAGCTTTAGGAGTATACACAAATGTTTGTCTCTTGATAGACTACTGTATAATTTCTGATATTTTTACGAAGAACAAAGCAGCATTCTCATATATCCTCAAACTAAACAGAATTTGAATAAACAAATTCTGTAATTTGATATATTTTCTGACTGAAGAAAGTTAGATAGGAAAATCTGGGAATCTGCTGCTCTGCAACTCCCCAAGTACAAGTGTACATAACAGAAATACTCTGCAAAAGTCTAGGCCTGGAAAACCAACTGCTGTGAACACACACAGTTATTTCACATGAAATGCAAGGAATGTTTCTCGTGGTTCAAGTGGATGGTCTCTGATGCACTGGAAAATATATTTGGATCCATTATTTGGATCCGTATCTGCTTTGGTGTCTCACAGCTGTCCGAGACACCACTTAGGTGCCTGGAGCTGTCCGTCTCACCTCACCACTTTGAACAGATTTGAGACAGGAATTAAGGACAAAAGATTTTCCAGACAAAAATTTGTAAGCAAATTAACAAGTAAAGGAAAAAAAAATTTAGAAAGTGAAGCACGCTACTATGATTTTAGTACTAGTTCCTCTAGAAATGAGGAACTGAATAGACTATTTGTTCACAATATTTTATATGTAAACCCTATAAACTACAACCATGGAAGAAGCTTTATCTGGAACCAGTGGTAACAACAACTATCCATTATCCCATGCAAGACATGGAAACCAACCCGCCCGGAGATGACAGCTTGGTATGGTTTCAAGCATACGGCATTCAGACTTTCAGCACTACAACTCAGCCTTGAACTAAAAGTTAGATTTCCCTACCACACTGAGAGCAAGCTGGTATTTTAATTTTCAGTAGTATTGATATAGTGTCCTGGGTTAAGCTGAGACAGAGTTAACTTTCTTCATAATAGCTATCAAGAGGCTGTGTTTGGGATTTGTGCTCAGAAGAAAGCTGATAAAAAGTGATGTTTATGCAGCTGCCAAGGTCTTTCAGCTTCTCTGGCTGTCTGCAAACAGGAGAAACTGGGAGGGAGCACAGCCCCAGTTACTAGCCCAGGATTTGATCTTAGGTATGGGATTGAGACCCAAAGGGGCCAATAATCTATTCCATAACATACACGTCATGCCCAGTATATAGGTGAGGACCCTCCGGAAGATTGTCCCTTTTTGTTTCTGGATATCTTCGGCTCCGGGTCATCTCGCTCCAGGTGGTCACTCTCCCAAGGCCTTCCCTTCAACCCCACCCCGGTCAGCTCTCGGTCTGGGACGCTTGGACTGTTCTCTCCGTTCTGTGAGTGCGGTTTCAGGACTCTCCCTGCTCTGGGATCATT